>NW_022991908.1:0-24886 GCF_902827175.1 Gymnodraco acuticeps
CACTAAAAATGGGGGTAAAAGTTCCCGGCACTAAGTACTCTTTTTGGTGTGAACGCGACATCAGGGGTACTAACGGAACTAGACGGGAAAAGAGAGGAGTCTGATTGTCAGATCAACACCTTTTAAAGAGAGGGATGTTACAATACAGGAAATGAAGTCGTCGATCAAAACCAGAAAAAACAACACCTTCTTTTGGACCAGTTGGATATCACGGTGTGAGAAAAAGTAAAATAATGAATGAAGATTATAATAATAATAATTCAAATGTATTCAGTACTCAAAGACACTAAGCGTGAACTTAAAGGAGCTTCAACACATCCTCTTAATGTAACAGCTAACATGAGCTAACAATGGCAGCTAACGTTAACAACTAGCATTGGCAGCTAACCTGAACATTGACAGCTATTGATATCAGCTAATGTCAACAGCTAATTTTAAAAGGTAACATTGGCAGCTAACGTTAACAACTAAAAAAGGCAGCTAACGTTAAAAGCTAGCATTGGCAGCTAACGCTAACAGCTAATGTAAACAACTAAAAAAGGCAGCTAACATTAAAAGCTAACATTGGCAGCTAACGCTAACAACTAAAAAAGGCAGCTAACATTAAAAGTTAACATTGGCAGCTAACGCTAACAACTAAAAAAGGCAGCTAACGTTAAAAGCTAACATTGGCAGCTAACGCTAACAACTAAAAAAGGCAGCTAACATTAAAAGCTAACATTGGCAGCTAACGCTAACATCTTACGTTTAAATGATGTGTTCACAGCTAACATTAACCACTAACATCGGCAGATAAAGTTCAAAGCTAACATTGGCAGCTAACGCTAACATCTTACGTTTAAATGATGTGTTCACAGCTAACATTAACCACTAACATCGGCAGATAAAGTTCAAAGTTAACATTGGTAGCTAACGTTAATAGCTCACGCTTACAGCTAAGGGTTGCAGCTAACGTTAGCTAGCTCTCCTGCCAATCTCCACTCAGATTTATTGTTTTTAAGGTCACAGCATCCGGGGGAAATGGCCGCATCGATATTGAGCCCAAATGTGATATCTTTTATAGAGAAAAGGAAGCCGTCTGAAGCCCTGATGGTCCCCGTGCTAATGTAGAAACGTAGACATGCTAACAGTATTTTAGCGGTGCCAAAGTTCTGTTTCTCAGGACAGATACGACCCTCTGACGACCCTGAACGTCCTGAACGTGTTAATGTCTCCACACACTGAAGGTAAACACAGCATGTTCCATTAGAACAATAAAACTCATGGTGACGTTAAAAAACTTCCCTCAGAGGCAGAAACACTCGAACCTCTTCCTGTTTACGGAGAGTTTCCCTGATATGAAGACGTGCAGAAAGTAAACAGCATCTGCAGCGTCTCCAATAAAACACTCTGCATTCCACGTTTATGGCAGCGAGACAAACACAGACATGTAGAGAAGAGGGAGGAGCTGAAGAAGAAGAGGAGGAAGAGGAGACTGACTCCTTCACCTGCAGATCTGTAGTCCACTTTGTTGACTTGTAGTTCTTCCCCGATTCTTATTTCTACTTTGCGTCTTATTTCTAGATATCATAGAAATGAAAATAGGCCGTTAAATGATGAGGGAAGTTTGAAGTGCTTGAGATCATTGACATTAGACGCGTGTCCTTCAAAGCTTTTCACTTTGTTGACTTATAGTTCCAACTTTATGTCATATTTCTAAGCTTTTCTTGCTCCATCACACACTTTGTTAACGTATTCACACCTCGTCAGGCTGAGGGAACAGTCTGAGCTGCAGTTCTTTGAAATGTCCCTTTTTTCCGAAGGTACAATCGAAATAGATGCGTTTATCAAAAATATAAAGGCTAATCGTGAGGATTTCACACGTGTGTCCAACAGGATGAACTGATGAAGAGACAGGATGTGGAGCAGGGATGGTGGTGGGGGCCACATCATGTATGTACTGGCCGCCAGGGGGCCGCAGATTCACTTGGAACACACACACACACATTCCATGTATTGTATGTAATTATTAACAAATATACTAAGTCTGACATCTTCATTGACATTTTACAACCTTTCAGGAACATCCTCTACTGAGCCACTAAACACACACCAGTTCATTTAATGTTTACACGTGGCATGTTTGCATTGAACAGGTTATTAAACAGTGGATTACAACTATTTTAAGCTATTGGAAAGCACGGACAATGTGTGTGCATTGAGATGAACCATTAAGAAGAAACATGAAGTCATGAACTCTAACCCAGACGTTAGTTGTCTAACTTGAACCTGAGACACTTGTAGCCTCAATAAGGGGAGTGTCCACACAGACACCTGTCAGCTCTCTGCTGTTCCGCATGCGGTGTAACCTGGAGGAGCATGCGGTGTAACCTGGAGGAGCATGCGGTGTAACCTGGAGGAGCATGCGGTGTAACCTGGAGGAGCATGCGGTGTAACCTGGAGGAGCATGCGGTGTAACCTGGAGGAGCATGCGGTAACCTGGAGGAGCATGCGGTGTAACCTGGAGGAGCATGCGGTGTAACCTGGAGGAGCATGCGGTGTAACCTGGAGGAGCATGCGGTGTAACCTGGAGGAGCATGCGGTAACCTGGAGGAGCATGCGGTGTAACCTGGAGGAGCATGCGGTGTAACCTGGAGGAGCATGCGGTGTAACCTGGAGGAGCATGCGGTGTAACCTGGAGGAGCATGCGGTGTAACCTGGAGAAACAGCCTCAGATGCTGCTGAACGCTATGGATCGTCTCCAGAACTAACGAGGCTCTGAGCGGGAGAATAAAGATCTGATACCTGCATACTGAGAGCCTCTGATAGCATCTCTGTGGGAGCCTGAACGCCTCGTGGTGCCTTCAGGGTCCTGCCAGGTTTCCTGTTCCTTAGATTGTTTCCGACGTGAGGCGTTAAAGATCAGGAGGGGAACATATTCACCAAAATAATCTGTTTATATATCATCTTAAAGTACTTATCTTAAATATCTCTTTAGAACTACGAGTTCTTTTCATTTTAACACTTTTGACTTTTGGGCAGATTAAGTCACGTTTCAGGGCTTTACTTAAGTAGAAGTACTCAGACCTTGTACTTGAGTAAAGGTAGAAGTACTCAGATCTTGTAATTGAGTAAAAGTAGAATCAAATCAAATCAAGTTTTATTTATAGCACATTTATAAACGATGTTTGGTGGAGCCAAAGTGCTGAACATATAATAAAAATAGCCTAGAGTAGAGACACTTTACAGCAAATACAACAGCACAGACCCTCTGTCCTTAGACCCTCTGTCCTTAGACCCTCTGTCCTCAGACCCTCTGTCCTCAGACCCTCTGTCCTTAGACCCTCTGTCCTTAGACCCTCTGTCCTCAGACCCTCTGTCCTTAGACCCTCTGTCCTCAGACCCTCTGTCCTCAGACCCTCTGTCCTTAGACCCTCTGTCCTTAGACCCTCTGTCCTCAGACCCTCTGTCCTTAGACCCTCTGTCCTTAGACCTTCACATCGTACAAGGAAAAACTTCCAGAGAAACCCCACAGTTTAAAGGGAACATGGGAGAAAGCTCAGGGAGAGCAACAGAGGAGGGATCCCTCTCCCAGGACGGACAGACGTGCAATAGATGCCGTGTGTAAATCCAAGAGATAATACATTTTACAGCATATAGACCGAATGTTAGGAAATGCATGTGTCTGTAATAAGAAGATGAATCCACGAGGATGTCAGCTACAATCCTGAGGAAGCCATCAGGGAAGCAGCATGACGAGACCCAAGGCAGGACCGCAGAGACAGGTTCAGCCACGACCCGAAGTCCACGACTTAATCCAGAACTCAGGATAGAGGATCCAAGACACAGGACTACAGCAAGAGGATCAGCCTCGACTCCGGATCCCGGCGTAGAGATAGATACAAAACAAGAAGAAAGATTTGGCTGGGTTAATCGGAACTAGAGAATACACAGACACAGATAGAGAGGGGAAAGGTCATTGGATACAAGTTATTCTTGATAACCCTCTAGAAAGATCTCATGAACTTCCCCACTCAATCTATCAAGACCCGAGCAGTTCTATAGATATAAGAAACAGAGAGAGGGAGCACAACAACCTATCTCTGCGTCAGATGCACTCCCCCACTTATCTAAGCGACTCTGTACCCCGTTACCCTCTACAAGGCCATAGACCAGCAGAGGGGACCGTTACCCTCTACAAGGCCATAGACCAGTGTGGTGTCTAGACAGTTGTGTTAAGTTAATTTATTTAGTTCAGTCCTTTTGTCTTTTGCCTTGTCTTGTGATTTCCTGTTTTATTTTGTAGTAACCTTTCCCTCTCGTTTCAGAGCATTCCTGCCCTGGTGTGTTTTTCCCACCAGTGTGATTGTCAGCCCCTCCCTTAATTGTTGCCACCTGTGTCCCCTTACCTAGTGTGTATATATAGTCTGCGTCTCCCTTTGTCTTGTGTCAGTTCGTCTTGTCTCGTCAAGCCTGCCAGTCATCCCTTGATCGTGTGAAGTATATTTTTGATAGTCATGTAGATGTTTTTTGGTTTAGAGTTTTTGATCCTCCAAGTGAGCGTTTTGTATTTGACCTTAATTAAAAGACCTTGTTAATTCTAATCTGTTTCTGGTGTTGTGCATTTGGGTCCTGAGCCTCGTGACATTCTTAACAGTACGAACTGACCAAAGAATGGACCCAGCCGACCCAGACAGGTTCAGAGCAGCTCTGCGCTCACAAGGCACGTTTTTGTCTCAGCATGACGATCAGCTGAAATCAATTGACCAGGGAGTGAGAGAATTGAGTGGTCGTCAAGAAAGCTTCCAAACATCTGTGAACAGCCAAGTAAACCACCTGGCAGATCAGCTTGTTCGTGTCCTTGCCCACCTGGAAGCTGGATCTCAAACTGTTTCCGCGGCTGCACCCCTGCCTGAGGCTGTGATCCAAGGACCTACTTCTTCTTCATGCTCTCGTCTCGCATCTCCAGAGAAATTCTCCGGTGACTCAGGTGACTGTCGTCCTTTTTTAGTCCAATGCGACCTGCATTATCAACATCAGCCTTCTGCTTTTCCAACAGACCAGTCTAGAATAGCTTTCATGATAACACACTTGACTGGTAGAGCAGCAGCGTGGGCTACAGCAGAATGGGCTAGAGACTCTCCCCTTTGCAGATCACTCGGACTGTTTACTGATTCCCTTAAAAAGATTTTTGATCGTACAGCGCCAGGGAGAGAAGCGGCTAAAGCTCTAGTTCAACTCAAGCAAAGAAATCAAAGAGTGTCTGATTATGCCATAGAGTTTAGGACAATAGCAGCAGACAGTGGCTGGAATGATCTGGCCTTGCTGGACGCCTTTGTAAATGGACTTTCAGGCCTTGTCAAAGATCACTTAGTCCCATTAGATCTTCCAGAAGATTTAGACTCTGTGATTGCTCTGGCTATACGAATAGATAATAGGCTCTGGGATAGACAAAAAGAAAGAGAACATCCTGCAGTTCGTTCACCAAGCTCCAGGGGGCCTCCTCGTGGCATCCGGATGAGGGAGGATTCGTTTCCAGGGGCCTGGATCAAGCCTCCTTTGACAACGCCATCCACCACATCAGAGGAACCCATGCAACTTGGCCGAGCAAGACTTTCACTGGAGGAGCGGGAACGGCGCCTCCGCCAGGGCCTGTGTTTCTACTGCGGGCATCGTGGACACCTGATGGCCGCTTGCTCACTAAAAGACGGGGCTCCCCAGGCAAGAGGAGGGCGCTGGTGAGCCGACTAACTTCTGACTACTCTCCTCGTACGCTGACTCCTATCCAAGTAAAATTAGGTAAGAAAACCTTAACACAGAATGTTCTCATTGATTCAGGAGCAGACGAAAGTTTTATGGACTGGAATTTTGCCAAAAGCTTGAACATTGTCACCATGCCCTTAGCTCAACCTTTAAATGCCAGTGCCCTTGATGGAAGATTATTGTTTCAAGTCACTCACCACACAGAACCCGTCCAGGTTATCATAAATCACAACCACACAGAATTCATGACATTCCATTTATTCGACTCCTCACAACACCCTATGATTTTAGGCTTCCCATGGTTGAAAAGACATAACCCTCACATTGACTGGCGTTCTGGTAGGGTGAAGGGTTGGGGAAGAGAATGTAATCATACATGTTTGGTTTCACCAGGAGAAGTTGAAGGGCTGTCTGTAGGAAGGGTTACTTCAGGTAGTGAGGTGGAGACGAAGGAAGTAACTCATGACCATGCCTCTGACTTACCAGACCTGCCCAATGTTCCCTCCTGTTACCACAACCTGAGGGAGGTTTTCAGTAAGACTCGGGCCTCTACGTTGCCTCCTCATCGACCTTATGACTGTGCAATTGACTTACTACCGGGGGCCCCCATTCCCAAGGGACGTCTATACTCAATTTCTGGTCCTGAAAGACAATCTATGACGGATTACATTGACTCATCTCTGAAGGCGGGCCTCATTCGTCCATCGTCATCTCCTGCTGGCGCCGGATTTTTCTTCGTGGGTAAAAAAGACGGATCCCTCCGACCCTGCATAGACTACTCTCCCCTGAATGATATAACGGTAAAAAACAGGTACCCTCTCCCCCTCATTTCCACTGCTTTTGAACTGTTAAAAGGAGCTAAGATCTTCACTAAACTTGACTTGAGGAATGCCTATCACTTGGTCAGGATAAGGGAGGGGGACGAATGGAAGACTGGATTCAATACCCCCAGTGGCCACTATGAATACTTAGTAATGCCATTTGGGCTAACTAATGCTCCTGCTGTATTTCAGGCTCTTGTGAATGACGTGCTCAGACAATATTTGAATCATTTTGTGTTTGTCTACCTGGATGATATATTGATATTCTCTCCTGATGAAGAGTCCCATGTTCAGCATGTCCGCCAGGTCCTCCAAGGCCTTCTGGAAAACCAACTATTCGTGAAGGCGGAGAAATGTGAATTTCACAAGACCACTGTCTCATTCCTGGGCTTCATCATTGCTCCGGACCAGGTCAAGATGGATCCAACCAAGGTCAGTGCTGTCGCAAATTGGCCCACACCCACCAACAGGAAGAAGGTACAGCAATTTCTCGGTTTTGCTAACTTCTACAGACGTTTCATAAGACATTTTAGCTCCATAGCTGCACCTCTCCACTCACTCACCTCAACCCATGTTCAGTTTTTGTGGACTCTACAGGCCGACAAAGCTTTCCAGGAATTGAAAAGACGGTTTACCTCTGCTCCTGTTCTCATCACTCCTGATTCACTACGGCAGTTTGTGGTGGAGGTGGATGCTTCCAATGATGGAGTTGGGGCTGTGTTGTCACAACGTTCAGCCAAGGACAGCAAACTTCACCCATGTGCTTTTCTGTCACGTAAGTTAACACCTGCTGAACGCAACTATGATGTAGGCAACAGAGAACTTTTGGCAGTCAAAACAGCGCTTGAGGAATGGAGACACTTTCTGGAGGGGTCAGAGCAACCATTCATAGTCTGCACGGATCATAAAAATCTTGAGTACATCCGAAAAGCTAAGAGACTGAACTCACGTCAGGCAAGATGGGCTTTGTTCTTCACTCGTTTTAACTTTTCCTTGTCATTTAGACCCGGTTCACAAAATGTCAAGCCAGATGCACTCTCTCGTGTTTTTGATCCTGAACCCTCGGCAAAGGAACCAAAGTTCATCCTTCCACTAAACTGTGTGGTTGGAGCGGTAACTTGGCCAATAGAAACAGAGGTGAAACGAGCTAACGGTGAGAGCCCGACACCTAGGGGTTGCCCCCCAAATAGGTTGTTTGTTCCTCAAACTGTGCGTCCTAAGGTCATTCAATGGGCTCACCTCGCTGCTCACCTGCCATCCTGGGGTAAAAAAAACCATGTACGTCATGAAGCAACGGTTCTGGTGGACATCTATGGAGAAGGATGTCAAGGAGTATGTGGCCGCCTGCACCATCTGCGCCAGGAATAAGACCTCTTCCAGGCCCCAGATGGGTCTGCTCAGGCCGCTGCCTATCCCCAGTCGGCCCTGGTCCGACATCTCAGTGGATTTTGTCACCGGACTGCCAGAATCCAAAGGTAACACCACCGTCCTCACGGTGGTGGATAGATTCTCTAAAATGACACATTTTATTGCTTTGCCTAAACTGCCATCGGCCAAAGAAACGGCTGAAGTGTTGTTGCACCATGTTTGTCGTCTCCACGGTTTTCCCAAGGACATCGTGTCAGACCGGGGTCCTCAGTTTGTCTCCCGTTTCTGGAGGGAGTTTTGCAGCCTCATCGGGGCCTCTGTCAGCCTCTCTTCCGGTTACCATCCCCAATCAAATGGACAAACGGAGAGACTGAATCAAGAACTGGAAACCTGCCTCCGGTGCCTGGTGTCCCAAAACCCAGCTTCTTGGAGTAAACACCTCACGTGGGTAGAATACGCCCACAACTCATTGCCTACCTCTGCCACCGGATTGACCCCGTTCCAGTGCGTCTACGGTTACCAACCTCCCATGTTCTCAGAGACAGAGAAAGAAGTCATGGTTCCCTCGGCACACGCACTGGTCAGGCGCTGTCATGGCATTTGGGCTTCAGCACGTCGGGTCCTCCTTAGGACTTCGGCCCGCATGAAAAAAGCGGCTGATCGGCATCGCCGTCCTGCACCTGTGTACAGACCGGGTCAGAAAGTGTGGCTATCCACCAGAGACTTGCCCCTGAACGTAGTCTCTAGGAAGCTGGCACCAAGATTTGTAGGCCCATTGACTGTGGAAAAGTGTATTAACCCTGTGTCTGTTCGTTTGCGCCTGCCTATATCACTCAGAGTCCATCCAACATTCCACGTAAGCAAACTCAAGCCGGTCAAGGAAAGCAAAATGGTTCCCGCTTCCAAGCCCCCCCCTCCTCCCAGGCTCATTGATGGAGGTCTGGTCTACACTGTCAAGCGTCTGCTGAAGGTCAGAAAACGAGGAAGGGGTCAGCAGTTTTTAGTGGACTGGGAGGGTTATGGACCGGAAGAGCGGGAATGGATCCCGTCTAGCTTCATCGTGGACCAGAACCTGATAAAGGATTTTTACAAAAGCCATCCTGAACTCGCTGGGCCGTCCGGAGCCGTCCGTAAAGGAGGGGGTACTGTGGTGTCTAGACAGTTGTGTTAAGTTAATTTATTTAGTTCAGTCCTTTTGTCTTTTGCCTTGTCTTGTGATTTCCTGTTTTATTTTGTAGTAACCTTTCCCTCTCGTTTCAGAGCATTCCTGCCCTGGTGTGTTTTTCCCACCAGTGTGATTGTCAGCCCCTCCCTTAATTGTTGCCACCTGTGTCCCCTTACCTAGTGTGTATATATAGTCTGCGTCTCCCTTTGTCTTGTGTCAGTTCGTCTTGTCTCGTCAAGCCTGCCAGTCATCCCTTGATCGTGTGAAGTATATTTTTGATAGTCATGTAGATGTTTTTTGGTTTAGAGTTTTTGATCCTCCAAGTGAGCGTTTTGTATTTGACCTTAATTAAAAGACCTTGTTAATTCTAATCTGTTTCTGGTGTTGTGCATTTGGGTCCTGAGCCTCGTGACATTCTTAACAACCAGCAGAGGGGACCGTTACCCTCTACAAGGCCATAGACCAGCAGAGGGGACCGTTACCCTCTACAAGGCCATAGACCAGCAGAGGGAACCGTTACCCTCTACAAGGCCATAGACCAGCAGAGGGGACCGTTACCCTCTACAAGGCCATAGACCAGCAGAGGGGACCGTTACCCTCTACAAGGCCATAGACCAGCAGAGGGGACCGTTACCCTCTACAAGGCCATAGACCAGCAGAGGGAACCGTTACCCTCTACAAGACCATAGACCAGCAGAGGGGACCGTTACCCTCTACAAGGCCATAGACCAGCAGAGGGGACCGTTACCCTCTACAAGGCCATAGACCAGCAGAGGGACCGTTACCCTCTACAAGGCCATAGACCAGCAGAGGGACCGTTACCCTCTACAAGGCCATAGACCAGCAGAGGGACCGTTACCCTCTACAAGGCCATAGACCAGCAGAGGGGACCGTTACCCTCTACAAGGCCATAGACCAGCAGAGGGGACCGTTACCCTCTACAAGGCCCATAGACCAGCAGAGGGGACCGTTACCCTCTACAAGGCCATAGACCAGCAGAGGGGACCGTTACCCTCTACAAGGCCCATAGACCAGCAGAGGGGACCGTTACCCTCTACAAGGCCATAGACCAGCAGAGGGGACCGTTACCCTCTACAAGGCCATAGACCAGCAGAGGGACCGTTACCCTCTACAAGGGCCATAAGACCAGCAGAGGGGACCGTTACCCTCTACAAGGCCATAGACCAGCAGAGGGGACCGTTACCCTCTACAAGGCCATAGACCAGCAGAGGGGACCGTTACCCTCTACAAGGCCATAGACCAGCAGAGGGGACCGGTTACCCTCTACAAGGCCATAGACCAGCAGAGGGGACCGTTTCTCTCTACAAGGCCATAGACCAGCAGAGGGGACCGTTACCCTCTACAAGGCCATAGACCAGCAGAGGGGACCGTTACCCTCTACAAGGCCATAGACCAGCAGAGGGGACCGTTACCCTCTACAAGGCCATAGACCAGCAGAGGGGACCGTTACCCTCTACAAGGCCATAGACCAGCAGAGGGGACCGTTACCCTCTACAAGGCCATAGACCAGCAGAGGGGACCGTTACCCTCTACAAGGCCATAGACCAGCAGAGGGGACCGTTACCCTCTACAAGGCCATAGACCAGCAGAGGGGACCGTTACCCTCTACAAGGCCATAGACCAGCAGAGGGGACCGTTACCCTCTACAAGGCCATAGACCAGCAGAGGGGACCGTTACCCTCTACAAGGCCATAGACCAGCAGAGGGGACCGTTACCCTCTACAAGGCCATAGACCAGCAGAGGGGACCGTTACCCTCTACAAGGCCATAGACCAGCAGAGGGGACCGTTACCCTCTACAAGGCCATAGACCAGCAGAGGGGACCGTTACCCTCTACAAGGCCATAGACCAGCAGAGGGGACCGTTACCCTCTACAAGGCCATAGACCAGCAGAGGGGACCGTTACCCTCTACAAGGCCATAGACCAGCAGAGGGGACCGTTACCCTCTACAAGGCCATAGACCAGCAGAGGGACCGTTACCCTCTACAAGGCCATAGACCAGCAGAGGGGACCGTTACCCTCTACAAGGCCATAGACCAGCAGAGGGGACCGTTACCCTCTACAAGGCCATAGACCAGCAGAGGGGACCGTTACCCTCTACAAGGCCATAGACCAGCAGAGGGACCGTTACCCTCTACAAGGCCATAGACCAGCAGAGGGGACCGTTACCCTCTACAAGGCCATAGACCAGCAGAGGGACCGTTACCCTCTACAAGGCCATAGACCAGCAGAGGGGACCGTTACCCTCTACAAGGCCATAGACCAGCAGAGGGGACCGTTACCCTCTACAAGGCCATAGACCAGCAGAGGGGACCGTTACCCTCTACAAGGCCATAGACCAGCAGAGGGGACCGTTACCCTCTACAAGGCCATAGACCAGCAGAGGGGACCGTTACCCTCTACAAGGCCATAGACCAGCAGAGGGGACCGTTACCCTCTACAAGGCCATAGACCAGCAGAGGGGACCGTTACCCTCTACAAGGCCATAGACCAGCAGAGGGACCGTTACCCTCTACAAGGCCATAGACCAGCAGAGGGGACCGTTACCCTCTACAAGGCCATAGACCAGCAGAGGGGAACGTTACCCTCTACAAGGCCATAGACCAGCAGAGGGGACCGTTACCCTCTACAAGGCCATAGACCAGCAGAGGGGACCGTTACCCTCTACAAGGCCATAGACCAGCAGAGGGGACCGTTACCCTCTACAAGGCCATAGACCAGCAGAGGGACCGTTACCCTCTACAAGGCCATAGACCAGCAGAGGGGACCGTTACCCTCTACAAGGCCATAGACCAGCAGAGGGGACCGTTACCCTCTACAAGGCCATAGACCAGCAGAGGGACCGTTACCCTCTACAAGGCCATAGACCAGCAGAGGGGACCGTTTACCCTCTACAAGGCCATAGACCAGCAGAGGGGACCGTTACCCTCTACAAGGCAAAAAACAAGGCGTCCTAAGACCAGCAGCAGAGGGGACCGTTTACCCTCTACAAGGCCATAGACCAGCAGAGGGGACCGTTACCCTCTACAAGGCCATAGACCAGCAGAGGGACCGTTACCCTCTACAAGGCCATAGACCAGCAGAGGGACCGTTACCCTCTACAAGGCCATAGACCAGCAGAGGGGACCGTTACCCTCTACAAGGCCATAGACCAGCAGAGGGAAAATGGGGGGTGGGTAAGGGTAAGGGTCTAAAGGGAAAAAAGATGAAATATAAGGTACTATATTTTAAGTAATCCTATCTACTATTCCTATATTCGAATAATGTATAAACTATTTTAAAAATACGTAATACTTAAATCCTATGTTATGTTATAAATATTAAAATAAAGAACTAAATGAATAAATAAATAAATACATGAATAAATAGATAATTAAACAAAAGCCAGAGAGAAAAAGTGAGTCTTTAGTGTTGATTTAAACCCCAGGGTCCGGGCCTCACATGGAGGGGCAGAGTGTTCCAGAGCCTGGGGCCAGCCGCTGCCAAAAATAAGTACTCAGACCTTGTACTTAAGTAATAGTAGAAGTACTCAGTACTTGTACTTGAGTAAAAGTAGAAATACTCAGAGCTTGTACTTGAGTAAAAGTAGAAGTACTCAGACCTTGTACTTGAGTCAAAGTAGAAGTACTCAGAGCTTGTACTTAAGTAAAAGTAGAAGTACTCAGATCTTGTACTTGAGTAAAAGTAGAAGTACTCAGATCTTGTACTTGAGTAAAAGTAGAAGTACTCAGATATTGTACTTGAGTCAAAGTAGAAGTACTCAGAGCTTGTACTTAAGTAAAAGCAGAAGTACTCAGATCTTGTACTTGAGTAAAAGTAGAAGTACTCAGATATTGTACTTGAGTCAAAGTAGAAGTACTCAGAGCTTGTACTTAAGTAAAAGTAGAAGTACTCAGATCTTGTACTTGAGTAAAAGTAGAAGTACTCAGACCTTGTACATGAGTCAAAGTAGAAGTACTCAGAGCTTGTACTTGAGTAAAAGTAGAAGTACTCAGACCTTGTACTTGAGTCAAAGTAGAAGTACTCAGAGCTTGTACTTGAGTAAAAGTAGAAGTACTCAGACCTTGTACTTGAGTCAAAGTAGAAGTACTCAGAGCTTGTACTTGAGTAAAAGTAGAAGTACTCAGAGCTTGTACTTGAGTAAAAGTAGAAGTACTCAGACCTTGTACTTGAGTCAAAGTAGAAGTACTCAGACCTTGTACTTGAGTAAAAGTAGAAGTACTCAGATCTTGTACTTGAGTAAAAGTAGAAGTACTCAGACCTTGTACTTGAGTAAAAGTAGAAGTACTCAGACCTTGTACTTGAGTCAAAGTAGAAGTACTCAGAGCTTGTACTTGAGTCAAAGTAGAAGTACTCAGAGCTTGTACTTGAGTAAAAGTAGAAGTACTCAGACCTTGTACTTGAGTCAAAGTAGAAGTACTCAGAGCTTGTACTTGAGTAAAAGTAGAAGTACTCAGACCTTGTACTTGAGTCAAAGTAGAAGTACTCAGAGCTTGTACTTGAGTAAAAGTAGAAGTACTCAGAGCTTGTACTTGAGTTAAAGTAGAAGTACTCAGACCTTGTACTTGAGTAAAAGTAGAAGTACTCAGATCTTGTACTTGAGTCAAAGTAGAAGTACTCAGAGCTTGTACTTGAGTAAAAGTAGAAGTACTCAGACCTTGTTCAGGTATTAAATAACAAAGTGAATCTTCTCTGGTCAGAAAGCTGTTTTTCAGAACAGTAATTCTCAGGCGGCTTCATGACGAGGCGACTTTTCTCCAAAAAGAGGAAGTTTGGAGGTTTCCCAGCATGCATTGGGGCTGCGGTGCATCGGTCATGAATCAGCAGTTTGTAAACAACAGACTTTCTTCTTCTGCAGCTTGAGATGTGAGTGCAGATTATTCAGGCTGGTCAGATGTTTAAGGAACTTTAAAGAGGATTTGATCAAAACGTCGTCTGAAGGAAATGTTGTGTAACGTTTAACTCTCTGAGGAGTCTTCATGTCAAACGGAGATATGGACCCAACAGAAAGACTCTCAAAGTGCATCTTGAACACGCTGCATGCACGTGTTCAGACTTAGAATTCTTCTGTTAGTATTTGATTCTCATGTTGTCGTGCTTTGCAGTCAAGTTTCCAACGTGCAGAACATATTGAAATGCTTCCAATGATCTCTCGCGGAGTGCCGGCATCTTTACTTGAATCTGCTTCAATGTCATTTTACTTTTAACTTTAGTTTATGTATATTTGTATTTGAATCAGAGGGTTTCGCACGAGGCCTTTCTCAGTTCATCACCCTGTGAACGAACGTCTCTAATGTGCAGAAGATGATTAATACTCCTAACTTACAGACACGTTTCCCAGCATGCATCTCACTCTCAGACCTGTTGGTCCACGCTGCACTCTTGTAAAGGGCGATGCATCTTTAGAGATATGCACATTTCTAAAGGACATTCACTTTGAAACGTTGCAGTGTTTCACGTTTTCCACATCGGGTCCCTTAGCTCGGGTCCCTTAGCTCGGGTCCCTTAGCTCGGGTCCCTTAGCTCGGGTCCAGATGAGTCGTCTCTTTGAATGTCCTGCACGTCTGTGGTCACAAAGCAAACAAAGCAACAAGTCCACGTGTTGCAGAGACATTTCTTCCATATTTTGAGGAGTTTCTGCAGAAACAGGAAGTCGTGCGGTGGCATGCAAATACTTTACGTGTTCTTAAATATTACCAAATCACTCAAAAAACCACATGCCGAGTGTAATATTATTATAACATATTCCATCCTGCCATTCAGAAAGCCAGAGGATGTTCAAACACCAACGCTAAGCGTTAGCACTCCTTCTATGCGAGTGTTCAGGCTGTAATGCTGATGGTGCTGTTCTGAAGAACCGCCTGCTCCCAGCATGCATCTGAGGATCTATCTTAATAACCAGTAACCCATCCCTGCTCGTCAGACACGTGGACCAGAACCTCGCTCTCGTTCCGTTACTCAGAAACCTTTATTATATAAACTGAAATAATGTCAGATCTTCTGGATGTCAGTCGGTGAAATGCACCCTGGGAGTCGTAGTTGTCGACAGGCTTTTTGTAGTATTGAGTTTTTTCAAAGGAACATCGTTTTCCTTTCTGAGATCATTGAGATGATAAAGCTGTTTAATGTGGTCACATGACTACTTCTGATGTTACTGTAGATCAGCTGGAAGCTAGCTAGCTAACGTAGCTCACCTTTTTCTTGTTAACTATTTTTTTAGTCAACTTTTATTTTTAGTACATTTTTTAAGTCTACTTTTTTGTAAACTTCTTTTTGTCATCAACTTTTTTTTCCTTTTATCACCCAATGTTTATTTTTAGTCAACTTTTCTTTGGTCAACTTTTTGTTACGCTCATTTTGTTTTTTGTCGCCAACAATTGCTTTTTTCATGATTTTCCTTTATTGTCATCAACTGTTACTTAAAAACAATGTGTCACCAAATGTTCTTTTCTTGTCCGCCACAAGTTTTTGGGCCCGTCATCATTACATTACATTACATTACATTACATTACATTGCATTTAGCTGACGCTTTTATCCAAAGCGACTTACAATAAGTACATTCGACCAGGAAGACACAACCTTGAAGAAAACAGAATCATAAAGTGCATCAGGTTTCATAGAGCCAAACATTTCAAGTGCTACTCAACTGGCTTTAGATAAGCCAGTCCTTTATTAGTATATAAGTGCTTTGTTAATAAATCTATCGAAAGAGATGAGTTTTCAGTCTGGAAGATGTGCAAGCTATCTGCTGTCCTGATGTCAATGGGGAGCTCATTCCACCATCTTGGAGCCAGGACAGCAAACCCACGTGTTTCTGCTGATGGGAACTTGGGTCCCCCTCGCGAGGGTGCAGCGAGTCGTTTGGTTGATGCAGAGCGTAGTGCACGTGCTGGGGTGTACGGTTTAACCATGTCCTGGATGTAGGAAGGGCCAGATCCATTCGCAGAATGGTAAGCAAGTACCAGTGTCTTGAAGTGGATTCTAGCAGTTACCGGAAGCCAGTGGAGGGAGCGGAGGAGCGGAGTGGTGTGGGAACATTTAGAAAGGTTGAAGACCAGGCGAGCCGCTGCATTCTGGATGAGCTGCAGAGGTCGGATGGCACATGCAGGTAGACCAGCCAGGAGGGAGTTGCAGTAGTCTAGGTGTGAGATGACGAGAGCCTGGACCAGAACCTGCGTCGCTTTCTGAATCAGCTGGGGACGTATCTTCCTGATGTTGTAAAGCGTGTATCTGCAGCAGCGGGTTGTAGCAGCGATGTTTGCAGTGAAGGACAGGTTGTTATCTAGGGTCACACCCAGATTCCTTGCAGTCTGAGTCGGGGAAACAACTGAGGTGCCGATGTTGATTGTTAGGTCAAGAGTGGGACAATCTTTTCCCGGGAGGAAGAGCAGCTCAGTCTTGTCAAGGTTGAGCTTGAGGTGATGAGCAGACATCCACTGAGAGATGTCAGCTAGACAAGCAGAGATGTGTGCGACGACCTGGGTCTCTGAGCGGGGAAAGGACAGAATTAATTGGGTGTCGTCAGCGTAGCAGTGGTAACAAAAACCATGCGGGCTAATGACTGATCCGAGTGAGTTTGTGTACAGGGAGAAGAGGAGGGGACCAAGAACAGAGCCCTGAGGGACCCCTGTAGTTAATTGACAAGGGTCGGACTCAGACCCTCTCAAAGTCACCCTGTAGGTACGGTCTTTCAGGTATGAGGTGAGGAGGGAAAGTGCAGAGCCTGAAACTTCAAGTTCTTGGAGAGTGCGAAGGAGGATCTGATGATTCACCGTGTCGAATGCAGCAGACAGGTCCAACAGGATGATGACAGAGGAGAGGGAGGCTGCTTTAGCAGTGTGCAGTTCCTCCGTGACAGCAAGGAGAGCAGTTTCTGTGGAGTGACCTGCCTTGAAACCAGACTGGTGCGGATCCAGAAGGTTGTTCTGATTGAGATAACAGGAGAGTTGTTTAAAGACAGCGCGTTCAAGTGTTTTAGACAGGAACGGGAGGAGAGAGACAGGCCTGTAGTTTATAACATCAGACGGGTTGAGAGTGGGTTTCTTTAGGAGAGGGTTTAATCTTGCCTCCTTGAGACTGTTTGGAAAGTGACCAGAAGTTAGAGAAGTGTTGATGAAATGGGAGAGAAACGGTAGAATATCAGGAGCGATAGTCTGAAGGAGGTTTGAAGGGATAGGGTCCAGAGGACAGGTGGTAGGGCGGGCAGAGGTAATGAGGGTAAGAACCTCACTTGGAGAGAGAGGGGAAAAGGAGGTCAGTGTGTTGGTGGAAGGAGGGTCTGGTGACCCAGCGGTGAGTAGAGGTGAGTCAGAAAAAGAAGAGCGAATATCATCAACCTTTTTTTCAAAGTGGGTAACAAAGTCGCTTGACAGAAGTGAGGAGGGGGAGGGGCTTTTGGAGGGTCCAGGAGGGTGGAGAAGATGGAAAATAGTTTTTTAGGATTGGAATAGGAAGATTGGATCTTATCTTGAAAGAAAGTGCTTTTTGCCTGAGAGATCGAAGCAGAGAAAGAGGAGAGGAGAGCCTGATAGGTTAGGAGGTCGTCACGGTGTTTGGATTTCCACCGTTTCCGCTCTGCTGCCCTAAGGACGGTTCTATTAGCACGCAGTGCGTCATTTAGCCAGGGAGCAGGAGGGGACTGACGAGCCTGCCGAGATGTGAGAGGACAGAGAGAGTCCAGAGAGGATGAGAGAGTAGAGAGGAGAGTTTCTGCAGCAGAGTTTGGAGGCAGGAGTTGGAACGAGTCCGAGGAAGGGAGGGCTGAGAGCACCGACGAGGCAAAGGTAGAGGGGGAGAGGGAGCGAAGGTTACGGCGGACAAGTGCAGGATGAGAAAAGATTAGTTTGTTATGTTTGGAAAGGGGTAGAGAGAATGAAATGAAGAAGTGATCGGATGTGTGGAGCGGGTTTACAGAGAGGTTAGAAGTAGAGCAGTTCCTTGAGAATATGAGATCAAGGACATTGCCAGCTTTATGAGTTGGTGGGGACGGAGACAGTGAGAAAGCAAAGGCGGTTAACAGGGATGTTAGTTCGTCTATCTTCCCTGTCTGGAGGTTGAAGTCTCCGAGAAGTACAGCGGGAGGGCCAGTTTCAGGGATGTGTGAGAGGAGATTATCTAATTCCTCCAAGAAGTCCCCCAAGGCGCCTGGTGGACGGTAGAGAACAACAATGGTTAACTGTATAGGATGGGTTACTGTGACGGCATGGAATTCAAAGGTGGAAGGAGTGAAGTTAGGTAGCTTGAAGAGGGAAAAGCTCCATTTGGGAGAGAGCAGGAGACCAGTGCCACCTCCTCTGCCAGTGGGTCTGGGTGTATGGGAGAAGGAATATGCAGTGGAGAGAGCTGCTGGGGTGGATGTGTTGGATGGAGTAATCCAGGTCTCAGTGAGAGCAAGGAAATCCAGAGACTGCAGGGAGGCGTAGCCAGAGATGAAGTCAGCCTTAGGAACAGCTGACTGGCAATTCCACAGGCCACCTGAAACTAGATGCTGGATCTCAGTGGAGCATGTGGGATAGATGAGAGCAGGCCGGTTATATCGATTAGGAGATACACGGGGCCAGTGATAATTGCGAGAAGACACATGAACAGGAATGGAGAAAATACACATGATTATAGCATGAGGGGCTAGAAAACTAAAGAAAAGAGAAATAAGACACCAGCTCAATCAGAGTAGGATTTGCCTCCTCTTTGCCTCCCTCGTGACTCCCGTAGGACTCTAATGTCTTTGTCAGTCTTACTCCCGTAGGACTCTAATGTCTTTGTCAGTCTTCGGCTGTCTGACGCTTAAGCTGACGCTCCAGGAAAGAGCTACCTAAAATGGACGCCTGATTGCTGAGTTCTCACAGCTGTAGGGCCACGCCCCTCTAATTAGTTAACTATCTACAGCTGATGGGCGACAGTAGACTGGCCCTGCCTATATTGTAATGCAGGCTTGAGTGCTGAGACCTGTGTAGCAGGTTTCGCCTGAGCAGATCTGAGATTTAAAATCTCTCAAAAGCGCCGTTTTAGCTACAATAACTACAGAACAATTATACAGAGTAGAATAAATGAAACAGAGAAGTCTAATTAAACAAGAATATAACTTACAGTGGTTGCTGCGTCAATAGGTCAAATCTTCACCCGGTCCAGATGCACACTGTCATCAACAACTTGACCAATAACCAATGACCAATGACCAATAACCAATAACCAATGACCAGAGGTGTGGACTCGAGTCACATGACTTGGACTCGAGTCAGATTCGAGTCACCAATTTGATGACTTGAGACTCGACTTGACAAAATCACAAAAGACTTACGACTCGACTTGGACTTGAACACCAATGACTCGGGACTTGACTTGGACTTGAGCCTTCTGACTTGAGGTGACTTGATACTTTAATTCAGAGGTCTACAACACGCCGATCGCGAGATGCCGCTAGAAGAGCAGCCTCCCGTCGGGGAGAGCAGAATCTCCAGCCGCTCCTACTCTTGCTGAGAATCCTTGCAGGCAGGGCCACCATGCGGCCAATCATATGCGAGGACACACTAGGATCATACCATTATGTGAAAGAAGGGTGGGGTGCACAGCAGGTGTAGTGGTACAGGCCAGCTGCACAGAGCGACGGGGAGACGGATTTAAATGCAAGTGCGTCGGAAAAAGTCAAGAAATGAGCGAAAACCGAAAAAAGAAGCAGCGTCTGGCTGCTTTTCAATGATGTTGGAGAAAGCAAAGCTGAGTGCAGGATTTGTAAAATGAAAATAACCTTCAGAGCAGGGTTTTTGTTTGGTAACCAGGATTTATTGTCAGAGGTTCAGAAGTTCAGATCTTGTACTTGAGTAAAAGTACCAGAGTTTAGGAATACTCGGTTACAATAAAAAGTCCTGCATTCAAAATGTTACAAGTAAAAGTACAAAAGTATTGGCATCAACATATACTTAAAGTACCACCTGCAGAGGGATCTAGATTCAGGTGTTCTTTATAGAGCCCGCCTGGCTGCACATTATCCCTTGCATAAAGATAGATTGTGGGTCCCTCACAACATGTTGTACACAGTGGAAATACACATTCTGGTTACCTCAACATCAGGGATCTTATACATTAAACTCCTTCTGAATCAAACCGTCACGGTAGCCTCACCTTACTGATCCCTCTTAAATTAGAAAAACACACGTTACTTTACCAGCAGAGAGAAAATGGATTATTAAATTATGAATGTGACTAATAAAGAGCAGTTTGATTATTAAGTATTATTCTGTTGATCGATGTCATTCCATTACATTACATTGCATTTAGCTGACGCTTTTATCCAAAGTGACGTACAGTAAGTGCATTCGACCAGGAAGATATAACCTTGAAGAAAACAGAATCATAAAGTACATCAGGTTTCATAGAGCCAAACATTTCAAGTGCTACTCAACTGGCTTTAGGTAAGCCAGCCCTTTATTAGTATATAAGTGCTTTGTTAGTAATTCTATCGCTGGAAGTGGAGTCGAAAGAGATGAGTTTTCAGTCTGCGCCGGAAGGTGTGTAAGCTATCTGCTGTCCTGATGTCAATGGGGAGCTCATTCCACCATCTTGGAGCCAGGACAGCAAACCCACGTGTTTCTGCTGATGGGAACTTGGGTCCCCTTCGCAGCGAGGGTGCAGCGAGCCGTTTGGCTGATGCAGAGCGGAGTGCACGTGCTGGGGTGTACGGTTTAACCATGTCCTGGATGTAGGAAAGGCCAGATCCATTCGCAGCATGGTATGCAAGTACCATTGTCTTGAAGTGGATTCTAGCAGTTACTAGAAGCCAGTGGAGGGAGCGGAGGAGCGGAGTGGTTACATTACATTTGGTGAAAAGCACTTAATGACTTGTTTAAGACTCGTTTTGTCAAAGTTTAGGACTTGGACTTGACTTGAACTTGCCCATCCTGACTTGAGACTTGCCTCGGACTTGCAAAACAAAGACTTGGTCCCACCTCTGCCAATGACCAATGACCAATGACCAATAACCAATGACCAATGACCAATAACCAATGACCAATAACCAATGACCAATAACCAATGACCAATAACCAATGACCAATGACCAATAATCAATGACCAATAACCAATGACCAATAACCAATGACCAATGACCAATAACCAATGACCAATAACCAATGACCAATGACCAATAACCAATGACCAATAACCAATAATCAATGACCAATGACCAATAACCAATAACCAATGACCAATAACCAATAACCAATGACCAATAACCAATGACCAATGACCAATGACCAATGACCAATGACCAATAACCAATGACCAATAACCAATGACCAATGACCAATAACCAATGACCAATGACCAATGACCAATGACCAATGACCAATAACCAATGACCAATAACCAATGACCAATAACCAATGACCAATGACCAATAACCAATGACCAATAACCAATGACCAATGACCAATAACCAATGACCAATAACCAATGACCAATGACCAATAACCAATGACCAATGACCAATGACCAATAACCAATAACCAATGACCAATAACCAATGACCAATAACCAATGACCAATGACCAATGACCAATAACCAATGACCAATGACCAATGACTCAATATACATGTTCTCCCATTATGGAATGCAGTATATTACATATTTTTACGAGCCGTTACTGGTAATGAAAAGAATAAGAATGTTCCCTTACAATAAATATAAGAAATTGTGGAGTGGGCCAAATAGGAAAATACTTCTACAGAGGTAATAAACAGTCATTGGATCAGTATTTAATTACTTTTGACACGTTCATCTTCACAAACCAATACTGAAAAGGTGTTTTACAGTATGTTAAAGATAAGAAATGAATCAGCTTTATACAAAAAGAAATGAGTGCTTTTGATTTTTGTTTTTCAGTTCATTTGACTTGTTCAGTGAGAAAAATCCAGTCGGTCTGGGGCTTGAACAAGTGCACGGAAATCTGGTTCAATGTCTGAGGTGGATATGCGAAGGACAGCTGAGAGGTGATAGAGGATCTGTAGGTAGATCCAAAGAGGACCATCACCTTCTCAGCACGTCTCCTCATGTGTGGACAGTTCTCCTCTTTCAGGGAAGAACTCAGGCAGTAAGACTTCAAGTGCTCTGACAGAAGTGTGTCAGACTGCAGCTCAATGAGTTCAAGCTGAACGTCACTGGGTGCTTCATCCACATGGCATATACATGGGGATAGATCTTGTTCATTTCATTCTCAACTGTTTTGAAGTCTTTGAATCGCCTTGAAAACTCACCATGCAGTGCTTCTAACATGGATGAGTACCTCCGGAGGTGATCAGCTGATGGTGTGGCTTCCTTCAGTGTTGGCAAGTGCGTGAGAATGTTGTCCTCCATGTGGCTTGAGAGAAGCTGCAGCTTTCTCATGAAAGCCTTCACTGCACATGTCATGCACAAAAAGGCCCTTGCCTTGCAGTTTGACATGTAGTTCACTCATTAGTCACATCTACAGCAAAACCAAGGTCTGCCATCCAGTCTGCATCTGAAAGCTGTGGGGTGTCCTTCCCTTTCTTCACACAGAAGTCTTGAATCTCTTCTCTCAGGTCCCATACTCTGTTCAGCACGTTGCCCAGGCTGAGCCACCTGACAGCTGCATGGTCTGTCACCATGTTCAGTCTCACTTTCCTCCAAAAGTGCAACAAACTGTCTGTGATTCAATGCTCTTGCCCTGAAGAAGTTAACTATTTTAGTTACAACATCAACAACATGGTTATTTTTAACACTGACTTACACAACACTTCCTGATGTATGATACAATGCAAAAATGCCAATTTCTGCTCAGGGTTAATTCACTCACTTTATCCTCTATTCTCTTCAATAGTCCAACATTGTTCCCTGTCAGATTTGGACAACCATCCGTTGTCACGCCTGCCAGCTTGTCCCATTTCAGTCCCAACTTTTCCACACATGCATTTACCTCCGTGAACAAATCACTCCCTGTTGTTGTCCCTTTCATTGACTGCATGGCTGCCAGCTCCTCCGTGATGTTGAAGTCCGGAGTTATCCCACGTAGGAAGATGAGTAGCTGGGCAGTGTCACGTACATCGCAGCTCTCATCCAAAGCCAAGGAATAAAAGTCGAAGTTGACCGCTCTGTTCTGCAGCTGAAGCTCCAGATTTCCCGCGATGTCCTCAATCCTCCTCGTAACGGTGCGTCGGGAGAGGGGCACTTTCTCAAATGCCTCCTTTTCTCCGCGCATATTAGTGCGGCTGAGTCCAACAAACACTCCTTAATGAACTCTCCGTCCGAAAACGCTTTACTTTTTTTGCAATTTTGTGGGATAAGACATAACTCGTCTTCACAGCTGCATCTGTGGATGTGGAATGTTTTGTGAAAAGTTGTTGTTGGCTTTGCAGCTTAGCTAGCAAAGCATCCGACTCCTTTGCCCGCTCTTCCTCAGACAGGTTCTTGTATTTATCTGCGTGTTTGGTAGCGACTCACATTGTACTCCTTGAACACAGCGACCTGCGCACCACAAACTAAACACACAGCTTTACCTTTCACTTCTGTAAATAAATACTGAGCGGTCCATGTCTTGTTGAAAACGTGGCATTCAGTATCGATCTTTCTTTTTTTGCTGTTTGCGGACATTTGGAGGACTAGCCGGCCAGCATCACTCGTAGCTGTTCACCGCACGTGCGTTTACGTACATAAAAAAAAAAAACAGCAGCACCCTTTTCAAAATAAAAGCAACACAGTTAGAAAAGTATTTGCAAGCAATACAGCTGTGTTGCTTTTATTTTGAAAAGGTTGCTGTTTTTTTTAATTATTTATGATCAACCTCACGTGGGCCGGCCAACGGGCCGGATAATGCCCAGTACTGCTTTAGATGAAACACACTGTAGCTTTACACACCTCAGAACACAGCTAACACACACTGCTAACACACAGCATGAAGCTAACACACAGCTAACACACAGCATGAAGCTAACACACACTGCTAACACACAGCATGAAGCTAACACACAGCTAACACACAGCATGAAGCTAACACACACTGCTAACACACAGCATGAAGCTAACACACAGCATGAAGCTAACACACAGCATGAAGCTAACACACAGCATGAAGCTAAGACACACTGCATGAAGCTAACACCCACTGCATGAAGCTAACACACACTGCTAACACACTGCATGAAGCTAACACACACTGCTAACACACTGCATGAAGCTAACACACAGCATGAAGATAACACACAGCATTAAGCTAACACACTGCATGAAGCTAACAAACACTGCATGAAGCTAACACACACTGCTAACACACACAGCATGAAGCTAACACACAGCATTAAGCTAACACACTGCATGAAGCTAACACACACTGCTAACACACACTGCATGAAGCTAACACACACTGCTAACACACTGCATGAAGCTAACACACACTGCTGCTAACACACTGCATGAAGCTAACACACTGCATGGAGCTAAAACAATGCATGAAGCTAACACACACTGCTAACACACTGCATGAAGCTAACACACACTGCATGAAGCTAACACACTGCATGAAGCTAAAACAATGCATGAAGCTAACACACACTGCTAACACACTGCATGAAGCTAACACACACTGCTGCTAACACACTGCATGAAGCTAACACACTGCATGAAGCTAACACACTGCATGAAGCTAACACACTGCATGAAGCTAACACAATGCATGAAGCTAACACACACATCATGAAGCTAACACAATGCATGAAGCTAACACACACATCATGAAGCTAACACAATGCATGAAGCTAAC
>NW_022991909.1:0-15000 GCF_902827175.1 Gymnodraco acuticeps
ATCTATCTATCTAGTCATTACTATCTATCTATCTATCTATCTATCTATCTATCTATCTATCTATCTATCCATCCATCTATCTATCTATCTATGATTTTGGAGAGTAAAATGTTTTTGAAATGAACAAAGAGACTATTTTTGCTGAGAAACAACGACTCCTTCGACAAGATGATGTTATTCTTGTGTTGCAACTAAATATCTGTAAGCCGAAATGACTCAAGAAAGTAAAAAGGAAACCAATATATAACAACAATTCCAACCCTATCCCTAAAACAAGGGTTAAAGTGTGTCTGTGGACCCAAGGCGATTTTTGTGTGCGTCACAATAACATAAAAAGTCATTGCAAAGAGGCGGATAGACCTAAAATTCACACGTGGCGACGCAAAAGCAAGCAATTGGCTTTAATGGTAGCTTAGCCTAGCACTGATCAAGTCAAACTGAATTCAGAAAACAGGCATTTAAAAAAAATGACAAACAAACAATACCTGACAAACATTCATTCAAGTTACATATCGATATCTGTAAGTAGTTATTTTGGCATCCTTTTAATAGTGTATTGCTATAAAATATGTTAAAAAGCATCCGCAGTTATGCATGTCATGTATTATCTCAACAATTATTGAATGGATTGGCATCCAATGGTTGTCAGTACAGACATGTGTGCACCACAGGGACAAACTGTTAAAAAATGGATAATGGAAAAGCAATTTAAATGGAAAAACTATGTCCACATTTCTGCATTTTGCACATTCTTGTCACTTATCAGCCAACATAATCGATATACTACTATAAACAGTACTGCATGTGATAAGCTAAACGGTATCCTTCAGGCTCCGGTAACATTGTATAAATGTATTACAGCAAGGTGAGTATAATATCACCTTTTGCTTATCCAGCTTCTCACAGATAAACAAACCTGCACAGACTGCAGATAAGCTACAGGAGAAAACACCGTAACGATCCATATGAGAGTGGAAAAATAAGATATAAGTGTTGCTTTACCCGACGGGGGAGTTTCAAAGAAATGTCAAACTCTGGCTGTAATGTAGCAGCTTTATTTTTTTCCTGAAGGAGACATTTCAATGGAGCACACAATGCTCTGGATGCTACAGAAACACTTAACCTTCGTCCGTCCCCGCGGCTACGGAACAAAACCACGTCTGCGGAAAGCAAATTAAATCATTGGCAATACAATGGAAACGCAGACACATACACAGAGAGGAGGAGAAAGAGAGGAGGAAGGAGAGGTGTTGGCAGGCAGAAGCCATAGATGTTTTCAAGTCCATTCTTTAAATTGTGCTTCTGTCTTTCCTATAAAGAATAAACTCCTTGTATGAAATGAACGTGGCAACTTTGACATCAACCCATTGGTTTCTAGACCCTTTGTATGTCTTGAGTTTTGCATTTTGCTGCTGTGTTTATTGTATTTCTGTAATTCTGGCACAACAATTTCCTTCGGTATAAATAAGGTCTTATCTATCTTGTTTTTTTAGAGCCAGAAGTGACCATTTTTGTCAGAAAAGTGGTGGCTGGTATTGTTAGCATAGCAGACGCTAAGACGCAAGCTAATGCTAGCTAGCTTGTTTCGAAATATTCCAACCCAGTCTCACGGCATTTCGTGTTATAGTCACGAAATTAATCTATTGATTCGTGTCACACAGAACGACTTTAAAAGCAATGTAAATAATAACAAATTAGAAGGAAAAAGATATTTTTAAAAATACAGATTTCAGTATCCTGACACAGAACGATTTTAGAAGCAATGTATTTATATTGGTAGGCCTATGTGTAACGTTTTCCGAGAGGACCCAAACGCAGGACAAGGCAGAGTGTTGGAAAAAGGTTTATTTTGAGGTGGAGGAGCGTCGAGAGTAATCCGGCTGGAAATGGCGGCTGGTGATGACAGCACGGTGGCCGGAGAGTGATCCTGGAGCACAAGAAGAACACGTAAGAAGAATATACGGTGTTGAGGAAAATAGCTAATAATGCTAAGGCTAAGAAGGCTGAGAGTTTTACCACTGTGGGTTAAACAACGATCTGGCGCTGACAGGTTGTGGAGCCTCCGCTGATATGGCATTCGTAAATGCTGATGGGAATCAGGTGTGTAGTGGGGGAGGGTGCACAGCTGATTACAGCAGGTGGAGGTTTGAGCCGGGAGCCAGGAGTGACAGCCACCACAAGGGAGGCGGCTGGAAGAGTACAGCCACCACAGTACGTTTCGTGCCTGCACCAAATAATAACAAATTAGAAGGAAAAAAAGATTTTAAAAATACAGATTTCAGTATTCTGAGGCTCTGAGCCATTTATTTTCCTCGCGGACGGCAAAAGAAGTCCGACATTATACAATTTAAAATAAAAACAATAATCGTGGCTTGATATTGAGTAAGACAATGTTTTTATGAACCCCACAGCTTCCGGTCTTCCAAGACCCGACCGGACAAAGAGACGTGGTGCGGGCACGAAACATACTACCAATAGAAATACATTGCTTTTAAAATCGTTCTGTGTGACACGAAAAAAAGGGGGAAATCTTGTTGGTGAACACGAATCAATAGATTAAATTTAATTTCGTGACTATTACACGAAATGCCGTGAGACTGGGTTGAATCTTCATCAGTATTTCAGTTTATTGTTGCTAATAAAAACATGCTTCAACAAAATTTGACACTACTTACAGGAAAAAAGCCAAATGCCATTTTTTCCGCGACCAAAATGTTTCAATTCTCCTGTGAGGAGTGGATCTCGACTGAATGTCAGATTACTGTCAGCCTGCCTTATTGTCCTCTCCACACAAGGCTTTCACCACCTCTATTTCCACACACACTGCACCTGTGTGTGAGTGTGAGTGTGATGACTTCATTTGACCCCTGAGATAATAGCATTCAGACTTGTGACAGGCAGAATTTGCATACATAGTGGCTGAGATTTATTTTCGGGAGACGTTACACGCAAATGTTTTCACAGAAGTGACTTTCATGGCACCTGGAGAATATATACATCGATTTACAACTTTATACACGTTAGGATAAGATAAGTGTGGGGGTGCACACTGCCTTCAAAGAGGAGAGAGATGCAGACATCGACCACCTTTGGTTATTTACAACTTATAATGCATATATGGATTTCCAACAGCTGTGTGACTAAATTACGATAAGAAAGACCTTCGAAATGGATTTTCACGACTTAAAAAGTCCATTTATTTCTCAGTAATGAGTTGTGGCTGATCCTTTAAGTGTTAATGAATTACTGACATCATCCGACTTCATCTGTATTTGTTTATCTTGACAAAACGTTGGTGAATTATGTGTTATGTGACCTCTTCAAACGGAAAATGTATTTACTAGTCACACCCTGCGTATGGAGGTCAGAGGTCAGGTAATTGAGCTGGTGGGCTTTCCAGGTTTGGTTGTTACTTTAGCAGAGTGGATATCTGTTGAGGACTTTAAAGATCTCCTGCCAACATGTTCCTGATTATAACCACGTCAGAAACACACGCAGAAATGTGAATCACGTGCAGGAATGTTTCTGATCGTTTCCACACTTGTTTCAACAGCGATCATGTATATCTGATTTGACACTTGAGGGTTTGCACTGCAGTCATTAGGGAGTGATTAAGAGCACTCAGAAGACACAGAGGAGGTGATGAGAGCGGCTGTGATTGTCACGAGTGTACAAGGAGTGAACCCAAAAGCACGAATGCAGACACAGGATTCAAGTATCAAAACGAGTCTTTACTTGAAAAGCAGTTGTATTACAAAATATATATACAATAAAGAATCTGCACTAATGCTTACCTAACAATAACTAGACACATACTATTACCTGATCACTATAACTAAATATGTGGACATTAACGATACTAAGATGCACATAGGATAACGCTGGAGAGTTTGGCAAAAGACACAAGACAATCTGGCAACAGACAAAACAAAAGGTAAGTGGACACAGGTGGAACCAATCAGGGGCGGGGCTGACGATGGCGGGAAGTAAAGGAAACAGGAACGAGACAAATTAGAACAGGAAGTGAAACGTAAAAAACTTACAAAAAAACATTTAACACAGTTGCCGACACACAACAGTGATGCATTGATCTAGGCCCAATCCCAAACCACTCCCTCGACCCTACCCCTCCGTGACGGAGTGAACTCCGTCTGTAGCCACACTCGCAGCTCAACGAGGCTCCCTCCTGTCAGATGGAGGGAGTAAATACAGCAGCAAGCTTTGGGACGGCCTCCCCTCTCTCCGGCAGAAACAGGAAATGCCGTACTGTATGTAACAACGGTTTCAAATCAGCATCTCTTAGACAAAAAGTTTAAATGAATAACTCAAATAAAACTCCAAACATCTTTCATTGTGTTTCAAAGCTCTTTTAGTTTTAAACCTGATGTTTACAAGCTTCTTAGTTTTTGCAATGGTCTGTAAATATACACAACTTTATCATAAAATGCACACATTTACCTTTTTCTAGACTAAACACAGGTTTGATCATAAGTTAAAAACATATGAGGTTATCATGAAGTTGTTAACATCGCAGTTTATCAGTGGATGTTTGCTGGAACTGTTTGTTAACAGCTTGTTTCCTGACGGACACACACAGCGTGACTCCGGTCAGGTAGAGACCGGTCTCAAGTCAGCACCGCTGCAGACTCGCTGTTTGAGGGCTTGATAGCCCACTCCCCCTCCACACCCCTCCACACTCATTACTTTGGAACAGCCCTCAATATGGCGGACCCTCCGCGTGAACGCGCAAACGGAGGGGTAGGGTGTAGGGGGCGGTTTGGGAATGGGCCTAAAGCTGCTGATGGTGGACACGTGTGTTTACACCCGCTCGTAGTCAATGTGAGAATTAACATTATCACACACAATAATCAATAACTAGCCTGAATCATTTTTCTTCTTCTTCTTTGATATATTCTGTGTGACAGCAGGAGGAAAGTGCAGATAAAGACATTTCAAGAGTCGACTCAAATATTAAGTACAGAGGCAAGCATGCTTTTTAAAATATCGCAAAAAACAACAACATTATTTCATGATTAGAAAATGAATAATAAATAAATATACAGAATATAATATCACTGGATTAAAAATGAATCTGTCACAATCTGAAACCCATTCTTGCCTTGGCTACAACTTGTTTGTCCTGCTACCCTTTTTCTTCTTTAAAGAGGACATATTTTGCTCCTTTTCGGGTGCATTTTATAGTGATTGGCCAAAACACTAAAACCTATAGAACATACTACAGGGAAGGTAAAACCCCAAAAAACATGATAGGGCCTCTTTAATATATCATCAGGTGTCACATCCAGTCTTATCATGACCACATACACAAGTATAGTCAAAGGTATTGAAAGCAATCACATGAAAAGTGGTGCATAATAAGCATGTAGAAAGTTCCATCATCACTTCCAACAGAGTGATACTCTTTCCCGGGAGGAAAGATAAGAGGGAGATAAAGATGAGAGAGAGGGGAGTCAGGGGGAGGAAGAGGAGGAGGAAGAGGAGGAGGAGGAATGCTAGTAGCTGACATCCAGCAGGAATCCCGTCCAGCTGTTACTGCAGAGAGGAGGGAGAGATAAGAGAGGCTGAGGGCCAGAGACAGAAGTGTGTATCCCAGTCTATAACACTTCTTCATTATATTATGATAAGACACGTTTTATTTTTTACCAAAAGCAAGTGGTGGTGTGGGAATGAGTCCTAAAACCCGGAAAGTTGTCATAAATGTAACACCTCCTGTCCCCTGGTCTGGAACTCAATGGTTTACTGAATGTGTTTTTGGTTGTTAGTCTGAAATAAGGTCTGTGGATTACAAGCTGAAGAGATTTTAATTGTACGACATCAAATATGTCCATAAAAACCCCACTGGTGGATTTAAAAACAGAGGTTGCTAACAAGTGTCTAAATGAGACGACTAAACGTCATCACGCCCAACATTAGCCGCCTTTAGCTTAGCGGTGGTGACGTGAAGTCATGTGACCGTGCTGTAGTTCCTTTATAGCCCAACATTAGCCTCCTTTAGCTTAGCGGTGGTGACGTGAAGTCATGTGACCGTGCTGTAGTTCCTTTAGAGCCCAACATTAGCCACCTTTAGCTTAGCGGTGGTGACGTGAAGTCATGTGACCGTGCTGTAGTTCCTTTATAGCCCAACATTAGCCGCCTTTAGCTTAGCGGTGGTGACGTGAAGTCATGTGACCGTGCTGTAGTTCCTTTATAGCCCAACATTAGCCACCTTTAGCTTAGCGGTGGTGACGTGAAGTCATGTGACCGACCGTGCTGTAGTTCCTTTATAGCCCAACATTAGCCACCTTTAGCTTAGCGGTGGTGACATGAAGTCATGTGACCGTGCTGTAGTTCCTTTATAGCCCAACATTAGCCACCTTAGCTTAGCGGTGGTGACGTGAAGTCATGTGACCGACCGTGCTGTAGTTCCTTTATAGCCCAACATTAGCCTCCTTTAGCTTAGCGGTGGTGACGTGAAGTCATGTGACCGTGCTGTAGTTCCTTTATAGCCCAACATTAGCCACCTTTAGCTTAGCGGTGGTGACGTGAAGTCATGTGACCGTGCTGTAGTTCCTTTATAGCCCAACATTAGCTTTTTAGTAAAAAAATCATAAAGTTGTATTAATATGTGGAGATTATCGTGCTGAACAAAACGTGTAAATATCATATTGTTATTATTATTTCTGCAATAATCCACATTTCAATGGAGAAATCCCATTGGCTTTTCGTGGAGTGAACCAGAGAGATGCTGCCTTCTGGGTCCACTTCAAAAATCTGTCATCACTACACCACTTTGTTGGGCTTTTCCTGCTATGAAAAGTCAAAATGTCTGCTTTGAATAATGTGAATAATGTCCTATAACATTATTATAGCAGCATTAGCAGTCTGTAGGGACTCGGCTTGGGAACCACAGGGTCGCTGCTTCAAATCCCTGAATGGACAAAGCATAACATCTGGACTTGTATTTAAAAATGTTTCAGTTTTGACAATTTGGTTCCAGTTCAAATCTTTCATTTCAATTCAATAGCTTTATTAGCATGACCATCATTACACACAGTGTTGCTAAAGCTCTGTATAGTTGCAACATCCATACATCTAATTGGATATATGCAATTTAATTATTTTTTTGCCAGTTTGTTACTTCGTAGATACTTCATAGTTGGTAGTCCTGTGCCTATAGTTTTCATATAACTTCTACTGTTGCTGTTACTAGTCCCGTACTGACAGTTTATGATGTATAACTGTACGTGCACACACTGTCTTATAAACATGAGCGTCTGGAGAGTCTTTATAGGGTTCGTCTGGTGCACAGGAAGTGAGGCTTTTCCATTTCTGGCAGCAGCAGTTTGTTTGGAATAAATATAGACGGATGAGCAGCCTTATCTGCCACCTACACAAAATCAAAAGACTTTACAGTACTGCCAACACGGCTTCATTGACAATTGATCTTTTAAAAGAGATGCAGGACACAACCACAGCAGCAATACATATGATATCAGTAGCAACGCATGCAAAAGCTGAATAGAACCAGGCTTTCGATGTGGCAAAGATGAATGCTCCACCATCACTTATATTGTCTGAAATTGCTGGGTTTTTGCAGATTCATCCATCACTGTTTCAAAGAGTTTCTGGTTGCATTGACTCCTCACAAGTTGTCCTTTTCTTGGCTTATTTCACACTTTCAAGGTGGTGATAAAAGCCAATTTGGCGAGGCTTGTCTCAACCAGGAAAAGGCTGGATGATATTATAATTAAAGGGGCCCTATTCTGCTGATGTTCAGGTATCAGTATGGAGTGTCTCTACTTTAAAGAGTCCTCTCCTGCTGATGTTCAGGTGTATATCAGTATGTAGTGTCTCTACTTTAAAGAGTCCTCTCCTGCTGATGTTCAGGTGTATATCAGTATGTAGTGTCTCTACTTTAAAGAGTCCTCTCCTGCTGGTGTTCAGGTGTATATCAGTATGTAGTGTCTCTACTTTAAAGAGTCCTCTCCTGCTGATGTTCAGGTGTATATCAGTATGTAGTGTCTCTACTTTAAAGAGTCCTCTCCTGCTGATGTTCAGGTGTATATCAGTATGTAGTGTCTCTACTTTAAAGAGTCCTCTCCTGCTGATGTTCAGGTGTATATCAGTATGTAGTGTCTCTACTTTAAAGAGTTCTCTTCTGCTGATGTTCAGGTGTATATCAGTATGTAGTGTCTCTGCTTTAAAGAGTCCTCTCCTGCTGATGTTCAGCTGTATATCAGTATGTAGTGTCTCTACTTTAAAGAGTCCTCTCCTGCTGATGTTCAGGTGTATATCAGTATGTCGTGTCTCTACTTTAAAGAGTCCTCTCCTGCTGATGTTCAGGTGTATATCAGTATGTAGTGTCTCTACTTTAAAGAGTCCTCTCCTGCTGATGTTCAGGTGTATATCAGTATGTAGTGTATCTGCTTTAAAGAGTCCTCTCTTGCTGATGTTCAGGTGTATATCAGTATGTAGTGTCTCTACTTTAAAGAGTCCTCTCCTGCTGATGTTCAGGTGTATATCAGTATGTAGTGTCTCTACTTTAAAGAGTCCTCTCCTGCTGATGTTCAGGTGTATATCAGTATGTAGTGTCTCTACTTTAAAGAGTCCCTCTCCTGCTGATGTTCAGGTGTATATCAGTATGTAGTGTCTCTACTTTAAAGAGTCCTCTCCTGCTGATGTTCAGGTGTATATCAGTATGTAGTGTCTCTACTTTAAAGAGTCCTCTCCTGCTGATGTTCAGGTGTATATCAGTATGTAGTGTCTCTACTTTAAAGAGTCCTCTCCTGCTGATGTTCAGGTGTATATCAGTATGTAGTGTCTCTACTTTAAAGAGTCCTCTCCTGCTGATGTTCAGGTGTATATCAGTATGTAGTGTCTCTACTTTAAAGAGTCCTCTCCTGCTGATGTTCAGGTGTATATCAGTATGTAGGTCTCTACTTTAAAGAGTCCTCTCCTGCTGATGTTTCAGGTGTATATCAGTATGTAGTGTCTCTACTTTAAAGAGTCCTCTCCTGCTGATGTTCAGGTGTATATCAGTATGTAGTGTCTCTACTTTAAAGAGTCCTCTCCTGCTGATGTTCAGGTGTATATCAGTACTACTTTAAAGAGTCCTCTCCTGCTGAGGTTCAGGTGTATATCAGTATGTAGTGTCTCTACTTTAAAGAGTCCTCTCCTGCTGATGTTCAGGTGTATATCAGTATGTAGTGTCTCTACTTTAAAGAGTCCTCTCCTGCTGATGTTCCATGCACTAGAACCACACACAATAAGAACAATAGGACCTCTTTAAGCTAAATACAATCTGAATGTTCTGTCTTCTAGAAGTAACCTTTCTCTGCCAAAGGACACAGAGGTGACAGGTATTGGCTTGAGTTGATATCAGGTGATGATCAATACGTGTTGATTGATCCTCACCTGATATTTCTTCCAATTTGGAAACCCCAGAGCAGAGCTAATTGATCTTGAGAGTCTGTGTGACAGACATGTGCTACCTACATACAAGGTGGTGTAGGAATAAGCCCTAAAACCCGGGAAATGTGGTACAGTTTTTGCACTTCCTGTCCTCTCGTCTGGAAGTCAATAGTTTTCTGAATGTGCTGGTAACATGTAAGTATCATAAAAGTTAGTTTGCCACAGAAAATCTAAATCCAATGGAGAAATCATGCTGGATTTTTGTGGATTGAACCAGAGAGACGCTAACTTTCAGATTAATTTACAACATAAGTCATGACTTTACGACTATTTTCACAATGTCAAATCGAACAATGCACGGCCATGTTGAGTAAAAATGACTCTCCTCTTAAACTCCATCCTTCTGTCTCTTCTTTTTTTTGTGATAATGACAGAACCATGTCCTCTCGTCTCTTCTGGGAAGTAATTACTTATTTACTTAGCATTAGCTAAAGCCTGCATAAGACTCAGGGTGATGGTGACACTATATTCACACACACACACACACACACACACACACACACACACACACACACACACACACACACACACACACACACACACACACACACACACACACACATGAACGTGCAAACTATATATTGACATTCAACTAATGTCACCAAGCTCGACCTTCCAAAGGGTTTTCGCTAAACATATGCAAACACACTCGACGCACAGCTGGGATTAAAAATGCTTTGGACTTCCCGCCCTGAGGCTTTCCCGGTCTTTGCAATCAGGAAACTGATTCCCTGAAACGTGTATCACACACACCAGTGGAGCGTGAAGCGTGTTGCATGCTGCTGATGAACATGGATTGGAATTAAAATACAAACGTACAGCGGAGAAGAAACAACTAATAATTACAGGCTAAAGGTTCCTTATACATTTTTACAGTAACACTCACTGCTGTCACTGTACGTACACACACACACACACACACACACACACACACACACACACACACACACACACACACACACACACACACACACACACACACACACACACACACACACACTCCTGCCTCAGAGGGAGGACACACACTGACCTGTGCTGAGCGGCTCACTTCACACACACTTCCTAATGTATCCTCGCCGCTGCACTCTCTCCTATTGAACAGACTCACAGAGGGACGTCTCCCTCATGTTCAGCAACCCTTTTGGGGGGGGTTCCCTTCCTGTAGTGTGTTATATAGGATGTTGTGCATGTAAATGGTCTGCAAAGACTAAAATCCCAAAGTTACAGAACATAGTGACATCACTATGGCAGTGGCAAGGCAACCAACCAGAGCAGACTGGGCTCTGGTTTCAGACAGAGGGTGAAAAGAGGTGCTGCAGCACAGGCAGTATGAGAAAAATAAAGAGCTTTTTGAACATTAAAACATACTGATATACACCTGAACATCAGCAGGAGAGGACTCTTTAAAGTAGAGACACTACACACTGATATACACCTGAACATCAGCAGGAGAGGACTCTTTAAAGTAGAGACACTACATACTGATATACACCTGAACATCAGCAGGAGAGGACTCTTTAAAGTAGAGACACTACATACTGATATACACCTGAACATCACCAGGAGAGGACTCTTTAAAGTAGAGACACTACACACTGATATACACCTGAACATCAGCAGGAGAGGACTCTTTAAAGTAGAGACACTACATACTGATATACACCTGAACATCAGCAGGAGAGGACTCTTTAAAGTAGAGACACTACATACTGATATACACCTGAACATCACCAGGAGAGGACTCTTTAAAGTAGAGACACCACATACTGATATACACCTGAACATCAGCAGGAGAGGACTCTTTAAAGTAGAGACACTACATACTGATATACACCTGAACATCAGCAGGAGAGGACTCTTTAAAGTAGAGACACCACATACTGATATACACCTGAACATCAGCAGGAGAGGACTCTTTAAAGTAGAGACACTACATACTGATATACACCTGAACATCAGCAGGAGAGGACTCTTTAAAGTAGAGACACCACATACTGATATACACCTGAACATCAGCAGGAGAGGACTCTTTAAAGTAGAGACACTACATACTGATATACACTTGAACATCAGCAGGAGAGGACTCTTTAAAGTAGAGACACTACACACTGATATACACCTGAACATCAGCAGGAGAGGACTCTTTAAAGTAGAGACACTACATACTGATATACACCTGAACATCAGCAGGAGAGGACTCTTTAAAGTAGAGACACTACATACTGATATACACCTGAACATCAGCAGGAGAGGACTCTTTAAAGTAGAGACACTACATACTGATATACACCTGAACATCAGCAGGAGAGGACTCTTTAAAGTAGAGACACTACATACTGATATACACCTGAACATCAGCAGGAGAGGACTCTTTAAAGTAGAGACACTACATACTGATATACACCTGAACATCAGCAGGAGAGGACTCTTTAAAGTAGAGACACTACATACTGATATACACCTGAAATGAGTAGAATAGCCCCTTTACACAACATTTTGTTTTCGGTGGTGTTGACTATGCCTCCCTGAACAATCTGCTCTGCCTCTGGAGTTGTTGCACAGTGTTTCAAACATCTGGACTGATGTTCGGTCGGTATTTGGGAAAGACCCGAGGCAGAAACAGACTGTCTGACTGACTCCTGGAAACAACAGTGCAATCCCAAATGTTGTGTAACATCTGTTGGGATTTCCAGACAGGAATGTTCTTTAAAGACGGGACGGATGTGCACACACACACACTCACACACATTCCTGTGTGAACCTCTACATATGAACTTCAGAGCGCAGAGGAAGCAGGGTTTGATATATTTATACATTTCTCTGTTTGGATGACTCACATTTCAGTGGGTGTCCTGCGCCTTCATCTCCTTCCAGAGTATTTCTCTTTCACTTTGTTTTCACGTTGAGCTGCATTCCTTCCCCTCATCATCTCTTGTACTTTTTTTGAAAATACATTTTTTTATTGATTTTCATATTTGAAAGAAATGAGTCCATCCTGTCCTCGTTGTTCTCGCCCTTCAGTCCGGTCGGATAATGATTAGAAAATATGGAGCTGAAGCCAGACAGACAGTAATGAGTTCAGGAATACTCATCAGTGCAATGAGCGCCTTGTTCCAGGTTATTACATTTAACACTGGGGGGGTATTTGTCACTTGACTTCCTGTAAACGGTTCAAGGTGGCATCACGGTGGGTGCAAAGCCATCTTTAGGGCCGTCATGTTGCATCATTTATGCTGAAGAGTCCTTGAGCAACGCACTAAATCCTTGCAGATGCATGGAGGTTATCTTCTTTATTCTTTTCTTTTGAACCCCCCAGTGAGCCTCTTGACGACAGGGCAAAGAGAAAAGAGGATTCCTCTCTGCAGGAATTAATAATGAATCACTTTACTGTCAAAGGTTCCCAGTGGGATCTTTTTGAAAGTCACATTTGACTGGTATTAGAGCTTGACTCATGCACTTGAAATGGCTGATAATAATGGGAGATTTCCTTGGTTGCGAAAAAGGGGGTTCAAATCTGCTTCATTCAACATTTCAAACATGTAGAATCAAAAAGAAAGCTTAAGAAAAGACACAGAACTCAGAAAACACCGTGATGTGCTGATGCTATTAACCAGTTAAGCCCCATGCCCCCGGTACAGGGGGCAAAACGCAACATCTTGCAGGAAACAGCGTCTGAGAGCTTCTTAACATTTCAGAAACTATGAATGTGTCATACCCACTTACTTTTGAGCTAAACGAAACACAAGGGTAATAACAAAGGCTTTGAATTAGCCCTGAGCGAAAAAATGCTAACGCACTTAGCACAGAACTCACGGTAAAATACCCTTATTACTTATCGGATCTGCACAAACAAGATATCGATTAGCAAGCTGAGACTCCACAGATTCCGGAAATATAAGTGTCATCACTGAGCCATCAAAACGCGGCATGGGAAACAAAACGAGACATCACAACACAGTAGCTTTAGGTAGCAAACACGGGACATTGTCTTACCTTTTGCTGTTTCTGATCAAAAGTCGTGTTCAATGGCATTAAAACGATAAAAACGCTGCTGAGGGTTAATCCAATGTGTCTGTGTCACTTTGAAATGATTACTGATAATCCATCTTCATATTTATGTCAATAACGGAGATTTCATATTAGCTGCTTCCAGAGTGTATCGCAGCTTCCGGTTTTGGGCATTCTGGCTGAGCATCACTCATTCACCAATGGGTAATGTTTAGATGGATTTTAGGAACTTCCCCTCGATTCTATTGGCTCTAACGGTTAGAAAGAGGTGTCAATCATTGCTAAATCTCTCTATTATATGTTATAGTTTGGATTCCTAAAGCTTTTAGTCTACCTTCCCATCATTCAAGGGTGGTTTTCACTATAAGTAATGTTTATTTTTTTGGACGGACACTATAATTTAAAAATGTTTACTATGTTCAATCTGAATTTACTTTCAAATAAAAAACATCTATATTGATTCTGACTTTTCTACATCCAACTCACAGGTTTATCATTGCTTTGAGAAAAAAGATTATTAATTTAACCCTTTTAGAAGTGAAGTTATAGTCATTTATTTTATTTTTATTTGTATTTTTCTTGTATTTATTTATAGAAGGACCATGCATACAAAAACATTAATCTATAGCTAATAGCTCATTTCCATCTGTGGTCTGGGAATGTCCTTTTCGAGCCTGAGACCTGAAAAACAGGCTCAGGGTTAACAGGTTAATCATGTTAAAGTAATTAGCGCCACGTTCATAGTTTTGTATCAATATTCAAAGTCTGGTAGATTTAAGACAGGAAGTGAAACCAGACACGAGCAGAGAATACTTTTCAAAAATAGATCGGGAAACATTACAAACCAATATCATGATAATCAGAAAGCCCGTCATCCTGAAAACACACTCCAATAATCTGAAATAAACCACTATCGGGACAACATTGGGTCTGTGTTCCCAAATAATATCTTTCGTGAACCACTGTCTGATCCGTTAGAGCCACAGTGAGGTGGCATTGGTGGTTTTGGGTGAACTGTTTAAAGAACTGTTGGAAAGATGTCCATAAAGTGTGGTGAATACATTCATGGCAGCAAGTCAAGTGAGCCTCTGACTTTTCATTTCTAACTATCACTAGATAAAGAGTTCAATTTTCTCCAATACTTTGCATTAAAACCAGTCATATCTGCCTCATCCTTTTGTGTTCACTTTCCCTCATAATGCTAACCTGTGTTTTGTTTCTCTCTTTCCGCAGAAATTCGACGACTTCATCTTCGCGTTCTTCGCCATCGAGATGGTGATCAAGATGTTGGCTCTGGGGATCTTTGGCAAGAAGTGTTACCTCGGAGACACGTGGAACCGCTTGGACTTCTTCATCGTATTGGCTGGGTGAGTTGCACGCACAAACACACACTAATGCAAACACACAAACAGCTGGCCAAGCAGAACCGATGCATACGGCTGTGAACACACACATGCAAAACATTTCGAAAATCGGGGAACGGAGTCACGAACGAGGACAGAATCTGGAGTCGAGATGTTT
>NW_022991909.1:20000-27500 GCF_902827175.1 Gymnodraco acuticeps
GGTGTTAAAAAAAACCCAAAAGATCAGCAATCGATCATTTAATCCATTTTGAAAATATCTTAAAGGGGTCGCATTCTGTTCATCTTCGGGTTCATCTCAGTACGTATTGCCTCTCCTGTGACATGTCTCCGTGCTTTAATAACGACTATTTGTCTTGGGACAGACTCTTGGACAATGCTACGTCTATTCGTTCGATCCAGACCTGTCTATGTGAGAGTGACGGACAAAAACTTGGTTAGTGTTTTTGACTCTGAACAACTTGACACGTAAACAAGTGAAAGTGTTAACTGGAGCCATCTGAGGCCACGGAGCAGAGATTCTGCCTTCACACTGTCATCAGATCTCACACCGCTCACTCACTCAGCTGAGCAGTGAAACCTGTGGGATCATGACTGAGAGCCAAGCATCGCAAAGTCGTCCAACAACCGAAACACAAGAGGGTTTTGCAAAAAGACTTAACTGATAAAAAGTGTTTCCATCAGTTATCTTCTACCACTATATATCTGTCTCTCTAAATATCTCTCCTTAAATATGGAAACTGCTATCTTCTACATTTGTCTTTGACACTCCAAAAGATGCCATATATGTTGTCTTTGCAAGCATTGGTGCAGGAATGAGTCCTGAACCCGCAAATAAGTCAGTATTTCATCACTTCTTGTACCCTCGTCTCAAGCTCAATGGTTATGAATGTGTTTCTGACTGCTAGCACTACTACTTTGACATACTTATGGCTATTTTACGAATATATATTTAGACAGTAAGTGTAAATATGCACATTGACATTGCATTGTATCTCGTTGCACTGTCATCGCTACTATCTGCTTTCACCACTCGTATTTATTTAGTTGTGTCTATTTTTTTACTGCAGTGAGAGTTGCCAAAGTAATGTCGTTGTACTTTGTATGATGACAATAAAGACATATTATATTATATTCTTGGTTGTGATAGCTTTGTTCGTTATTCTCGCGTCCAGGAGAGAAGCTTTAAAAGTAGGAGACCAATGGAGTCTCTGAGAAGGTTCAAATGGGTACTTTAATTAAAATGGCGCGGTAATGTTACAAGCAGAAGATGGTTCAGAGAGAGGGAATGGAAAAGCTCCCTCTCTGTGTGTCGGCCGTGAAGAAGAGAGCCCACAAGCATTCGTCTTTCCCGCTTGCTGGCTGTTCGCTCCTCCTCTCTGGGGGCTGTGGTGACGTAGGGGACTTCCCCCTCGGTCTTCTGTGTCCGATATTGCGTTAAACAGAGGATTTCGACATTTTACATTAATTGCTTACTTCCACATGCCTTTTCTCCTCCTTATCTCTTTCATAACTTTATATGTAATACATTTGAACGGCTGCAATCGTTACGGCCCGTCCACACACAGGCATGAAAAAAATCTTTCAAAGCTTCGCCCATTAATTTGAATGGGGTGACGTAGAAGATTTTGAATCTTCGCCGAACTGCATTGTAGGGGAGCGGAGCATGGCTTTGCAAGCATCGTGAGCATCAAAAGTTGAAGCAATGTTCAACTTTTGATGCTCCCGATGCTTGCAAAGCCAATCAAATCCCGTTTATGCAAATCCCACCAGTACAAGCGCTAGCCAATCAAACCGCGTGCAAGCTGGGAGAGCCAGACCGCAGTTCATTTCCTCATATTCCAAACGAGAAATTACGGTAGCAAATACACCCGGTTCTTTCCGACCAGAACTATTTACCGGGATACAAACCGGAGGAGCGAGGCATGGAGGGAGGTGGCAGGGACAGTGGGTGAAACTGGTAGGTTTTCGCCTGTTTGGGGATTTTATATCCAGTTTACTTCGTTTTAACATTGCTATTGCTTTGTATGTCGGGGGCGGGAGATTCATGTGATTGGTTGTTGGTCGCCTTGGGCGCGTGAAATCGCCAAGCTTCAGACACGCCCAGCATCAAGATGTGTTTCATGCCTGTGTGTGGAGTCTGTGGACGGGCCGTTACTTTCCCCTAAAACCTGAAGTCAAGCCACTGTTAGTATTTCGGAGATCTTTTCCGGAATAGCTTTTCAAAATAAACTTTAACCACAGGCGGAAGCTAACCGGAAGTATTTTCACAATAAAACCATTTTATATCATCAAATATTGATTTTCATTTCTAACAGTTGTCAGCCTGAACGTGAGCATGGGCGTCACTTTGTAAGAACAAGTGGTGGATTTAAAAACCCTACTGCATTAAGCGCCCCCACAAACAATACGAGCATGCTTACAACATTTGTACTAACTAGTGCAGTAACTAGCTACGCTGCTGTAAAGTACAGTAGGAGCAACAATTGCTTTATGATTCTCTATTAAATCAATACTAATATTAGATGTGTCCCAGGTCCAAACTGCACCACCTGGGTTAACAGACATACACATACAAAGTGTGAACAGATGATATATGCTATGTTATCTTATGTATATATAATACCTTGCTTTATATCTTGTTAATTTGTAAATTCAACATGTATATTTTCTACTTTCTCGTTTATTTATTGTCTTTTAATTTTTAATGTACAAGTCTTTTTATGCTGCTGCAAAACAAACATGTCCCAAATTGGGATCATATAAAGTACTTCTTATCTTATCTTATGTTCTCTTGTGCACATTTGTAATTCCACAATTCTTTGTGCTATTTTCAGATCATTTCAAACCAGATGCAAACTGGTGGGGACAAAATTGGCCATTTCCAAAAGTGATCCTCAGTTTCAGCATTTGAGATATTTTCTGCAATAATTCAAAATCCAAAGCACATTTTATTGAGTGAACCAGGGAGATGCTAACTCCAGTGTTGGCTACACAAACCAGTCATCCCTGAGCCGTTTTGTTAGCCGTTCTGCTCTCCTTCCTCCCCCCCTCCCCTCCACCTGTCTCTCTCTCCCTCCATCACTCCCTCCTGACAGCGGGTGATTAAGGGAGAGACTGAAGACCTGCTGAAGAAGCAGCTTAGCAGTAATTATCCTCTCGGAGAGAAACAAACAGTTCATCAGAGCCTTCCTCCGCAACTGTTGCCGGGTATATAAACCGCCCGACAACCCGCCGTCTCCTAGGCAACCATTGTGTCGTCATGGCTTTGGGCTATCCGTGCTGATGAGGTTTTTTGTTTTGTTTTTAATTTGTACTTAAATGTTAACTCATGTAAACAGAAACACCTATACACACACACACACACACACACACACACACACACCCACACACACACACGCACACACACACACACACATCCTTATACTCTAACTTCAGTAGAATACTTTGAACCCCGCCTGAATCGCCTCCATTGGACTCCTTTGTTAACTTCTTTAACATAGTGACATCACTATATAACACTCGTGCTCCTATTGGCCAGCGCTCCAACAAATTGTAGGTGATAGGCTAAGGGGCGGGACATCTCTAAGCAGGTTGATCAATCACAACAGAGCTGGCCAGCTAACCAATCAGAGCAGACTGGGCTCTGGTTTCAGACGGAGGGTGAAAAGAATAATTGTATAATTTTAAAAATGTTGGCGAGTGAGTAAAGGTTTTGAATACTCATTGTTTGTGTTTAATTTATTACAAAAAAACAGTCAAATTAACAATAATCCCCATTTATACCTGCAGCACTAAAACACCACCAACCCCTTTCCACAAATTCAAGAAGTCAATTGTCACATTTTACAGACAAGCTTGATTCTGTAACATTTAGCTGTACTTGTGTGTTTATTGTTGCTTTAAAGAATGAAGTCTATAGACGTCTGAAAAACCTGAAATGTTTGTAAAAGCGTCCAAAACAAGCCGTAGAAACACCAGATTTCAGTTCATTTCTGGACTCCAGATCAAATGACTTGTTGAGAGAGTGTTGTTATGTATTTATTTATCGACCGGTGCAGTGGAGCAGTCGATAGAGGAGGGAGTCGAAAGAGAAAAATACTGCAGCTGATAGGACAGCCTCTCCATGCAGCAGCATCGACCCGACTTAACACTCTCTCTGAGGCTGGAGGGACGAAGAGGATAAACGAGGAGGAAGAGGAAGAAGGGATTGAAGGAGAGAGGAAGAGGAGCTACAGACACTCGGGTCGATAAGCACACAGGATACAAATGCTCACTTTGGTGCAACAGTCAGTTCGGATTAATAACATTTAATAATATCTTGTTTATTCCTCCAAAAACAATATGTGGTTTCAAATCTAAGCTAAATATTCAGTATATATATATATATATATATATATTGAGTATATATCAGTGAACAAAGGAAATGAGTAGATACAGAGATGTCCTTTCACCAAGTGACGCTATCGATAAATAATGACCATTTCAAAACAAAACATGACCATAAAAAAAGGCAAAAGGAAGTCAAAGTGTGTCCAGGATGTGCAGCCTCACAGTAACTTTGATCAACAGCATACATGACGAGATAAAGAGATATTTCAAATGAGAAAATGAGGTTGTGAACAAATAAAGGATCCAGGAGGAGGATTAAGGCAAGCCTGAGTGAACTGTATGCTTCGTCATGAAAGGAACGTGCATGTGCCATCCGACCTCTGCAGCTCATCCAGAATGCAGCGGCTCGTCTGGTCTTCAACCTTCCTAAATTCTCCCACACCACTCCGCTCCTCCGCTCCCTTCACTGGCTTCCGGTAACTGCTAGAATCCACTTCAAGACACTGGTACTTGCTTACCATGCTGCGCATGGATCTGGCCCTTCCTACATCCAGGACATGGTTAAACCGTACACCCCAGCGCGTGCACTACACTCTGCATCAGCCAAACGGCTCGCTGCACCCTCGCTGCGAGGGGGACCCAAGTTCCCATCAGCAAAAACACGTGGGTTTGCTGTCCTGGCTCCAAGATGGTGGAATGAGCTCCCCATTGACATCAGGACAGCAGATAGCTTACACACCTTCCAGACTGAAAACTCATCTCTTTCGACTCCACTTCGAGCGATAGAACTTTTAACAAAGCACTTATATACTAATAAAGGACTGGCTTATCTAAAGCCAGTTGAGTAGCACTTGAAATGTTTGGCTCTATGAAACCTGATGTACTTATATGATTCTGTTTTCTTCAAGTTTGTATTTTGTTGGTCGAACGCACTTATTGTAAGTCGCTCTGGATAAAAGCGTCAGCTAAATGCAATGTGATGTAAAACGACTTTGAACTAATGTTAGATGTTGTAGGGTTAGGTAAGAACGCACATTAAAAACTATACTCGATGTGGCCAGGTGTTAAAAGAGGTGACCCACCAGCCTTATCTTGGGGTAGAAATCTAATCAACCTGAAATTTGGCCAACACATTTGTAACACAGGCAAACCATTCGCTCGGCTTCCTACGCCGGAACCTGCGACGCTGTCCCCAGAAACTGAAGGAGACAGCTTTTGTGGCCCTAGTACGTTCTAAACTAGAGTACGCCAGCTCGGTCTGGGACCCCTACACTGATAGAGACAGTGATGCCCTGGAATCAGTACAAAGGAGATTATGAATGGGACAGCAGGGTCACAGAAATGCTCAAGCGGTTGAACTGGGTGGAATTAAGTGAAAGGCGGCGATTGGCTCGTTTGGTTCTCTTCTTCAAGATTGTCCATAACATCTCAGCCATTGATGCATCAATGTACCTAGAGCCAACCCGTAAAGCCAACTCTTTGAACTTCGAGCGAATTTTCGCAACTAGTGACTTAAATACTCCTTCTTTCCCAGAACAATCAGAGAGTGGAACTTGCTACCAGAAGAAGCTGTCATCGCAGAAACCGTGGAGTGCTTCCGGCAAATTTTAAGAGACATTTAGCGGGGATCATCCATCCCCCACTGAGCGTGAAACCTCTGGGTTCTGCTCAGTATTAATCCAGATCCAGAACCCAGTTACAAAAAATCCATGTCTTTAAAATGTGATATCCGGTGTAACCCTTTGATCACCCCCTGCAGTGCGACTGTATTTCATGGTGATCCAGCTGTGAGCATGTTCCAGTCTGAATCAGGGTGCACGTGGTTATGGTGGTTTATATCAACACAAGTCTCAAAATAACAAACAACATTTAAGGAGGTAAACTTTCTTAATGTGCGCTCGATAAACTGTGTCCTCATTCTCCTCACTTTAAAAGGACCCTATTCTGCTTTATGGGGTTTCCCCTTCCCCTTAGTGTGTTATATACAGAAGGTTTTAGTGCATGTAAATGGTGTTCAAAGGCTAAAATCCCTAAAGGAAACCCTTTGCATAAAACATTCTCAAATTCAACACTTGTTGCAAGTTCATTTCCCAAATGGTGCAACTCATCTTAATATTAAAATACACACAATTCAAATAAATCTACATTTAATAATTAATTAATTAATTTAGTGGTTTTTATCAAAACAATTACTCAAATTAATTGATATTTAAGGAGGTAAACTTTCTTAATGTGCGCTCGATAAACTGTGTCCTCATTCTCCTCACTAAAGGACCCTATTCTGCTTTTTGGGGTTTCCCCTTCCCCTTAGTGTGTTATATACAGAAGGTTTTAGTGCATGTAAATGGTCTTCAAAGGCTAAAATCCCAAAAGGAAACTCTTTGCATAAAACATTCTCAAATGTAACCGTTGTTCATTTCCCAAATAACGTTTATCAAATCATTCAAATACAAGTAATTTAGTAATAAGTAACATCTCTTTAGGCAATTATGCATTTATAAATATATTTAAACTCGATGCTGGAGCACCTTGCATGGTGCAACTCATCTAAATATCAAAATACACACAATCTAAATGAATCTACATGTAATGTACACATAGCCGGTGTAACAGCAACATGCAGTATCGTCCGTTATTGTTTCCCCGTCACCTTGTCTGTTCTGTCCCTCAACTGGATCTGATCCAAAGTGTCATCGATAAATCAAGAGGAGACGTTTCTCCCTCACCTCCTTCAATGCGTCTCAATCACAGGTCTGAAGGAGGATGTGTTGAATATTTAAAGACGGTTTAAGGTGCTAGGCTTGCTTTTTAAATACTGATATATCATGGGGGAAATGAAGAGAGGGACCTTTAGTGTCATTACATGATTGAGCCCACGTAGTCAAGGTGATGGGGAGATCATATTCTCCACATTGTGCCAGAATGTTCCTCAAAGTTACTCTAAGGATGCTCATCCTGTACACATGTTGAATTTCTTATTTAGAGCATCTTTTGTCTTAAAATGGTCATTATTTATTGATCAAGGTTACAGGAGAAGAAGAAGTACATATCATTCTGATGTTCAGGTGTATATCAGTATGTAGTGACATACTTTTGCAGACCATTGACATGCACTAAGACCTACAGTATATAACACACTATAGGAAAGGGAAAACCCCAAAAAGCAGAGGTTGTGAGGTTGCTTTCGGACGTGAGCACTTCTTCTCTTCTCTTGGTGTCCTTACCCTTCTGGACTCTCCTCCATTAGCTAGATTGCCTCATCACAAGTGGGTCAGCAGATCGGCCATAGATGATTAGTCAGGGGGGAAAGGGAAGGTAGAAGAAGAGATAAGGTACATGTGAGCAGAATATTTGAAAGCGTCACAAGGAG
>NW_022991909.1:32500-43020 GCF_902827175.1 Gymnodraco acuticeps
TGAACATCAACAGAAGAGGACTCTTTAAAGTAGAGACACTACATACTGATATACACCTGAATATCAACAGAAGAGGACTCTTTAAAGTAGAGACACTACATACTGATATACACCTGAACATCAACAGAAGAGGACTCTTTAAAGTAGAGACACTACATACTGATATACACCTGAACATCAACAGGAGAGGACTCTTTAAAGTAGAGACTCTACATACTGATATACACCTGAACATCAGCAGGAGAGGACTCTTTAAAGTAGAGACACGACATACTGATATGAACCTGAACATCAACAGGAGAGGACTCTTTAAAGTAGAGACTCTACATACTGATATACACCTGAACATCAGCAGGAGAGGACTCTTTAAAGTAGAGACACTACATACTGATATACACCTGAACATCAGCAGGAGAGAACTCTTTAAAGTAGAGACACGACATACTGATATGAACCTGAACATCAACAGGAGAGGACTCTTTAAAGTAGAGACTCTACATACTGATATACACCTGAACATCAGCAGGAGAGGACTCTTTAAAGTAGAGACACTACATACTGATATACACCTGAACATCAACAGAAGAGGACTCTTTAAAGTAGAGACACTACATACTGATATACACCTGAACATCAACAGAAGAGGACTCTTTAAAGTAGAGACACTACATACTGATATACACCTGAACATCAGCAGGAGAGGACTCTTTAAAGTAGAGACACTATATACTGATATACACCTGAACATCAGCAGGAGAGGACTCTTTAAAGTAGAGACACTACATACTGATATACAGCTGAACATCAGCAGGAGAGGACTCTTTAAAGTAGAGACACTACATACTGATATACTTCTGAACATCAGCAGGAGAGGACTCTTAAAGTAGAGACACTACATACTGATATACACCTGAACATCAGCAGGAGAGGACTCTTTAAGTTAAGTAGATATACACCTGATACATGAACATCAGCAGGAGGACTCTTTAAAAGTAGAGACACTACATACTGATATACTTCTGAACATCAGCAGGAGAGGACTCTTTAAAGTAAGACACTACATACTGATATACCCTGAACATCAGCAGGAGAGGACTCTTTAAAGTAGAGACACTACATACTGATATACACCTGAACATCAGCAGGAGAGGACTCTTTAAAGTAGAGACACTACATACGGATATACACCTGACATCAGCAGGAGAGGACTCTTTAAAGTAGAGACACTACATACTGATATACACCTGAACATCAGCAGGAGAGGACTCTTTAAAGTAGAGACCTACATACTGATATACTTCTGAACATAAAGCAGGAGAGGACTCTTTAAAGTAGAGACACTACATACTGATATACACCTGAACATCAGCAGGAGAGGACTCTTTAAAGTAGAGACACTACATACTGATATACACCTGAACATCAGCAGGAGAGGACTCTTTAAAGTAGAGACACTACATACTGATATACACCTGAACATCAGCAGGAGAGGACTCTTTAAAGTAGAGACACTACATACTGATATACACCTGAACATCAGCAGGAGAGGACTCTTTAAAGTAGAGACACTACATACTGATATACACCTGAACATCAGCAGGAGAGGACTCTTTAAAGTAGAGACACTACATACTGATATACACCTGAACATCAGCAGGAGAGGACTCTTTAAAGTAGAGACACTACATACTGATATACACCTGAACATCAGCAGGAGAGGACTCTTTAAAGTAGAGACACTACATACTGATATACACCTGAACATCAGCAGGAGAGGACTCTTTAAAGTAGAGACACTACATACTGATATACACCTGAACATCAGCAGGAGAGGACTCTTTAAAGTAGAGACACTACATACTGATATACACCTGAACATCAGCAGGAGAGGACTCTTTAAAGTAGAGACACTACATACTGATATACACCTGAACATCAGCAGGAGAGGACTCTTTAAAGTAGAGACACTACATACTGATATACACCTGAACATCAGCAGGAGAGGACTCTTTAAAGTAGAGACACTACATACTGATATACACCTGAACATCAGCAGGAGAGGACTCTTTAAAGTAGAGACACTACATACTGATATACACCTGAACATCAGCAGGAGAGGACTCTTTAAAGTAGAGACACTACATACTGATATACACCTGAACATCAGCAGGAGAGGACTCTTTAAAGTAGAGACACTACATACTGATATACACCTGAACATCAGCAGGAGAGGACTCTTTAAAGTAGAGACACTACATACTGATATACACCTGAACATCAGCAGGAGAGGACTCTTTAAAGTAGAGACACTACATACTGATATACACCTGAACATCAGCAGGAGAGGACTCTTTAAAGTAGAGACACTACATACTGATATACACCTGAAACATCAGCAGGAGAGGACTCTTTAAAGTAGAGACACTACATACTGATATACACCTGAACATCAGCAGGAGAGGACTCTTTAAAGTAGAGACACTACATACTGATATACACCTGAACATCAGCAGGAGAGGACTCTTTAAAGTAGAGACACTACATACTGATATACACCTGAACATCAGCAGGAGAGGACTCTTTAAAGTAGAGACACTACATACTGATATACACCTGAACATCAGCAGGAGAGGACTCTTTAAAGTAGAGACACTACATACTGATATACACCTGAACATCAGCAGGAGAGGACTCTTTAAAGTAGAGACACTACATACTGATATACACCTGAACATCAGCAGGAGAGGACTCTTTAAAAGTAGAGACACTACATACTGATATACACCTGAACATCAAGCAGGAGAGGACTCTTTAAAGTAGAGACACTACATACTGATATACACCTGAACATCAGCAGGAGAGGACTCTTTAAAGTAGAGACACTACATACTGATATACACCTGAACATCAGCAGGAGAGGACTCTTTAAAGTAGAGACACTACATACTGATATACACCTGAACATCAGCAGGAGAGGACTCTTTAAAGTAGAGACACTACATACTGATATACACCTGAACATCAGCAGGAGAGGACTCTTTAAAGTAGAGACACTACATACTGATATACACCTGAACATCAGCAGGAGAGGACTCTTTAAAGTAGAGACTCTACATACTGATATACACCTGAACATCAGCAGGAGAGGACTCTTTAAAGTAGAGACACTACATACTGATATACACCTGAACATCAGCAGGAGAGGACTCTTTAAAGTAGAGACACTACATACTGATATACACCTGAACATCAGCAGGAGAGGACTCTTTAAAGTAGAGACACTACATACTAATCTGAACCTGAGAATGAGCAGAATAGGTTTTTTATGCATCCTGATCCACAAATAGATGCCATTAGTCACACATGACGGCCTAAGTTAAATTAGCAATCTCCTTTTACCACACCAACTTCTCAAAGAGGGTATTGAGTGTTTTAGCAGCTGCATTCTCCATTTAATGCACAATGATAGGACATGCTAAACGTAAATATCGCTGTGCTTCAAAATCACATTAATCTTTCTACTCTTGGCCACCAGACCAACAGAAATAACAGCCATGTAATTACTCCCCTCTACATGTAATGATCAATGAGTAAAGCAGTGACTGTGCATTGTGTCTGTTTCACACCACGGTACTGAACATATCACAGTGTACTCAGAGCCATTTGTCATCTCGCTGTGCAGTGAGAACGCCCCGTCTCACATCATTAGTTATTCAGCAAACGTATTTCCAAAACATTATTTATCACATCATTTCCTCCGTCATAAAACAAACTCCCCGGTTTCAAATCGAGCGTGAAAAACTGAGCTGAACATATCAAAGTGTACTCAGAGGCATTTGAGGCTCCATCAACATTTTGTGAATTCCATTTATCTTTTCTCAATCTATCCATCATGATTTACAGAGGAAAACATTACAGAGATGGAAACCCAGCCGGGGAAATGATAAACGGATATACACTTGTGACTTTTTAAAGGAGTTTTATTCTCGTTCCTTTTTATTTATCTGTCAGAAAACCCTCGTGGCTACAGTTTAACAGTGAAGGAGCTACAGGAAGAAAGATGTGGTTTACTGATGGAGATGGACTATTGAGTGTGTACAGGGCCGTCCCTGGCCAACACGAGGCCCCACGCAAAGGTATGATGAGGCCCTCTGTTTCGCGAGCGTCGGGGGGGGGGGGGGGGGTGCTAGTGGAGCTTCGCAGCGTGCCGCGCCCCACTAATTGTGCTGCATAAGCGCAGTTTTCGGCTCAATTGAGGCCCCCTCCGCAAGGTGAGGCCCCACGCAGTCTGCATGATCTGCCTGTAGGGAGGGACGGCCCTGAGTGTGTACAGTCAAATGTAAAGACTACTGGAAGTCACACTTATGTCACCTTTTGCTTTGTTGACTACCATTTTGAAGCCATACGTTTGGTACTTTGGCCGACGCCATCTTGGTTTGTGAGACAAGAAGGTTTAATTAATTACCAGACATTATTTTGAACCCTTTATCGGGCGAGGAACCATGTTTGGGTCAGGGTTACCCAAACATGGCATCCCCTCGCGACTCAGTGAGGTCGAGAAGCATGTGGTTTTCTCCCAGCCAATCAGCGAAGATCACTCTACGCCATAGAGCGCGCCATTGGGGAATTTGACCAATCAGCAGAGGCCTGAAACGGGTTAGGGTTAACCTAATAGGGTTAACATGCAAAGATGAACTTTCTTGAGGTGAAAACACAATGAAAATGGTTAAAGTTCTTTGAACATTCACCTTAAATGGACATTGTCAATCATAAGGTAGCCCCGCCCTTAAGTAAACCCTGCTTTATTGTCTTTTTGACTCTAAATTGAACCATAATTACCAAAATGTACATCATGCTATGATAAACTAGACTTCAAACTAAAGATTTAAACCAGAATCTCAATGGTAAAAGGTTTACAGAAGTAATAAATCAAGTTAGAAGTAAGGACATTTTCTTATAGACTTCTACACAATACAAGTCCCTGCTTTATCGCCTATTTGACTCTAACTTAGACCATAATTACCTAAATTAACCTAATTCGGTATTAAACTAGATATGAAACAAGATATTGAAACCACAAACTCATTAGGAATATGTTTACTGATGTATTAAATCAAGTTAGAAGTAGGTACATGTTCTCATAGACTGCTATGGCCAAAAATCCTACTCTGCTTTATTTTTTATTTTACTCTAAATGGAACATATTTGCAAAACGAACATCATGCTGTTTGAAGAAGACTTGAAACTAGAGACTACGGCCATTCTCTCTTTAGGAAAATGTTCCCTGAGGTAACACATGAAGTGAGAAGAGGCTCATTTTTTCGTAGACTTCTATATAATGTACTTATTTTTGATTCGCCCCTTTCTTTAAAAAGTGCTTGACTTTTCAGACCCAAAGTTTGACGGATAAATAACGATAGAAAGGCAGACAGATCGAGACAGACAGCAACAGATCAAGGTGAGGAGAGGACAGGACGAGTTCAACTTTGGACACGGTTCCACATTCCTGAGCTTCCTTGCGTACTTTTCCTATTATAGCCATTTCTGGGTGGCATTATATCGAGTGTGTGTCCAAGCTGCTGTTGCCTTTGTTTTGAAGGAGATGAAGCTGCAGCTGGATGTGTGTATCATTCATCTGGTGTATAACATTCATCTGGGTGCAATGGCGCACACATTGATAAGAGAGGACGAGGTATGAAAGCTGCAGAAGTGTGTGTGTGTGTGTGTGTGTGTTTGTGTATGTGTGTGTGTGTGTGTGTGTGTGTGTGTGTGTGTGTGTGTGTGTGTGTGTGTGTGTGTGTGTCGTCTATCTTTGGGTGCTTTTTATCATTGCATTTTTCACACAGTATGCAAGCTTGTCCTTGTAAACATACTGTAGACTTTAAACTAGATATGGAAGCCAATCTGTCCTTGGGAACAATGTTTCCTGAGGTAACAAATCAAGTGAGAAGAGGCTCGTTTATTTCGTAGACTTCTATGCAATTGGATCGGAAAGTAGTCCGGTTACATTACTTTTCTATTGTGTTACTTAGATTAGGTAACATTATTATACAGTTGACTAGTAGTTTTAACAGATTACATTATGGAAATGTTTTCGTAGACTTCGATACAATGGGCCCCGTCTGTTTTATTCTAAATGGGACCGTAATTTATTAAATTAACATCATGCTATATTGAAGAAGAGTTGAAATTAGATATTGGGACCATGCTCTCTTTAGAAAAAGGTTTCCTGAGGTAACACATCAAGTGAAAAGAGGCAAAATTTTTCATAGACTTCTATGCAATTGGATCGGAAAGTAATCCGGTTACATTACTTTTATATTGTGTTACTTAGATTAGATAGCTGATTACATTTTTCTTACAGGTAATCAGGTCATTTTGTACGTATTACATCTTTAAAGTAACCTTCCCAACTCTGTCTATATCAAGATGTATCCTATCAGAGTGAAGACTGTTTCTTGGACCTCGACTTCATCCCGCTGTGTAAATCTGCTTCTTTGTGCTTTTAGTAATTCTCCTCACGCAAACTCCCTCAAGGTCTCCCCTGCTTTTCATTTATTCAATCCCACTCCTTCCCTGCATCGACTTCATCAACGCTGGCACAGACTCTGACGCAAAACATCGCTCAACTTCCTGCCATTTCCCAATCGTTTTGTTTGATACACGCCATTTCTCCTCGGCTGTTTTCTCCATTCCAGATGAGGCGAGATGGGTCAGCTTCCACTAAACCTCATCTGGCTCTCATCAGATGCAGCAAGTGTTTTTGCATGGACTATGTTTCAACAGACATCATTCATCAGCCGCTTTTATGTCTGTTTATGCGGCTCTGTCTGACGAAAAATTACCCTAATATTTGTATTGTATCGCTGTGGGGATTTATAGCATGTCTACAGCACTCAAACATGACTTTCTCCATCGGTATGATAATAACGACTCTGATAATCAGACTGGATGCAATTTGCTGTCACTTCATTATTCAGTCTGACGTTGTTGGCGTACGAGCCGCAGTCCGTCTGGAAGTCAGTAGTGTGTTGTGTTTTCTGTCGTGTCAACATCTTAGCATAGTGAAGCAGTCTAGTTGCCAGGAGTGGTTAAAACATTAGTTTGGGAGGCGTGTGGTGCAGTGGGTTGTGCGTTGGTGTTTGGATCAGGGGTCACAGGTTCAAACCCCACTGCAGTCAGCATGTCTAGTCAAGCGTCTAACAAGTGACATGTGATGTCATGTTTAACGTTGGAGAAATCAGGCTAATTAACTTTTCTTGCAGATATATTGTATTCCTCATTTGTATATCGTGAGTGAATGTAAGTCTACAGCCATGGTTAGCTTAGCATAACAACTTCTGCAGTGTCTTAATGATCATACTTCCCTTAGTGTACTGCCATGCCATGCACTGTGTTCACTAAGTGTGTGAATTTCAAATGTTTTGAGTTTATGAAAACCAATCAGCAAGCTCGCTAACAACGTCATTGTTCGCACTACCAAAACCTTAGACTGCTCAATTAAGCCTATCACGGCTTCTTATCAAGAGTAGTATGCTGTAGTGGTACATCAGTTCAATTGTGAATTAAACAAATCTATAACTTCTATCTGTATAGGGCTGTGTTTACTGGAGCAATCGTGGTTTGTAAGGAAAGGGTAGTTAGCCAGCTAGCAGATCTGCAATAATATCATAAGAAATTATGCAATCACAAAAACCTTTTAGGTAAGTTTCCAAAAACAGTGACAGTTTTCCAGCTTTATAATCCTGAACGTCACCAAGCGTTCCGTTCCCAGCTGTGTGCGTCACTCTTTAGTGTCCCCTGGTCTCCCAGTTGTGTGTGTCACTCTTTAGTGTCCCCTGGTCTCCCAGCTGTGTGTGTCACTCTTTAGTGTCCCCTGGTTTCCCAGCTGTGTGCTTCACTCTTTAGTGTCCCCTGGTCTCCCAGCTGTGTGCTTCACTCTTTAGTGTCCCCTGGTTTCCCAGCTGTGTGCGTCACTCTTTAGTGTCCCCTGGTCTCCAGCTGTGTGCGTCACTCTTTAGTGTCCCCTGGTCTCCCAGCTGTGTGCATCACTCTTTAGTGTCCCCTGGTCTCCCAGCTGTGTGCGTCACTCTTTAGTGTCCCCTGGTCTCCCAGCTGTGTGCGTCACTCTTTAGTGTCCCCTGGTCTCCAGCTGTGTGCGTCACTCTTTACTGTCCCCTGGTCTCCCAGCTGTGTGCGTCACTCTTTAGTGTCCCCTGGTCTCCCAGCTGTGTGCGTCACTCTTTAGTGCCCCTGGTTTCCCAGCTGTGTGCGTCACTATTTAGTGTCCCCTGATCTCCCAGCTGTGTGCGTCACTCTTTAGTGTCCCCTGGTCTCCCAGCTGTGTGCGTCACTCTTTAGTGTCCCCTGGTCTCCCAGCTGTGTGCGTCACTCTTTAGTGTCCTCTGGTCTCCCAGCTGTGTGCGTCACTCTTTAGTGTCCCCTGGTCTCCCAGCTGTGTGTGTCACTCTTTAGTGTCCCCTGGTCTCCCAGCTGTGTGCGTCACTCTTTAGTGTCCCCTGGTTTCCCAGCTGTGTGCGTCACTCTTTAGTGTCCCCTGGTCTCCCAGCTGTGTGCGTCACTCTTTAGTGTCCCCTGGTCTCCTTGCTGTGTGCGTCACTCTTTAGTGTCCCCTGGTCTCCCAGCTGTGTGTGTCACTCTTTAGTGTCCCCTGGTCTCCCAGCTGTGTGCGTCACTCTTTAGTGTCCCCTGGTTTCCCAGCTGTGTGCGTCACTCTTTAGTGTCCCCTGGTCTCCCAGCTGTGTGCGTCACTCTTTAGTGTCCCCTGGTCTCCTTGCTGTGTGCGTCACTCTTTAGTGTCCCCTGATCTCCCAGCTGTGTGCGTCACTCTTTAGTGTCCCCTGGTTTCCCAGCTGTGTGAGTCACTCTTTAGTGTCCCCTGGTCTCCCAGCTGTGTGCGTCACTCTTTAGTGTCCCCTGGTCTCCCAGCTGTGTGCGTCACTCTTTAGTGTCCCCTGGTCTCCAGCTGTGTGCGTCACTCTTTAGTGTCCCCTGGTCTCCAGCTGTGTGCGTCACTCTTTAGCGTCCCAGCTGTGTGCGTCACTCTTTAGCGTCCCAGCTGTGTGCGTCACTCTTTAGTGTCCCCTGGTCTCCGTTGTGTTTGAGCTTCTTGCAGCGTTTGGTTCCTGCAGCTTTTAGTAAACGCTGCGCATGTTTCCTGAAGTTGGGGAATCTTTTCCAGCCGCTGCATGTGTTGTCAAGATAGTGAAAATGTTTCTTCATGTGTTTTGGAACATTTGTGTATTTATATCTGAGTTGTTTTTGAAACTGCAGCGTGTTTCTCCGAATGGAAGTTGTTTGTGTTGGCCACCATACTCCATGTCTTCAAGCACATATTGGTGTTGCTCGTTACTCTTTCATAAATGTGACATTTAATTCCTTTTGACCTGAATGTCCACGGCGGCCATTACTGAAAATGTCACAGCTGCTGATGTGATGTCCCCCGTGTCTCTCAGCTGGTGACGGAGGGGGGGTCTCAGTGCCGCTCTGTTAACTGTTTACCCGTTTACCTTCCCTCTATAGCCACCGGCCATCTGTCAGCTCCTGCTAAGTGTGTGTGTGTGTGAGTGCTCCTACTGGGACCCCTCTCACACACACATTCATTAAGGGAGTTTCTTGCACACAGGTGACCGACAGGCTTTTAAACACACACTACAAACACGCACACACACACACACACACACACACACACACACACAAACACACACACAAGGACATGTGTTGCGATTTCGTCCGACAGACAGACTTGGAGTCGGTGCAAGGAGGGAATTCCTTCATCTGCACGCCCGCCTTCAAGCTGCACATGTGCTCAGCATCTGCTCCACACACACACACACACACACGCACACACACACACACACACACACGCACACACACACACACACACACACACACACACACACACATATTTCAGGGATTGTAGTCTTTGCAGATCATTTATATGCACTGAAACCTAGTGGCTGTTATTGTGTGTGTGTGTGTGTGTGTGTGTGTGTGTGTGTCTGTGTGTGTGTGTGTGTGTGTGTGTCTGTGTGTGTGTGTGTGTGTGTGTGTCTGTGTGTGTGTGTGTGTGTGTGTGTGTGTGTGTGTGTGTGTGTGTGTTTCTCAAGGATGCTCTCTTATGTCCCGCTGATTCGTCCTCTCTATGAAAAGTGACGCCCTGACTTTTGACGTCTCTTGCTCCTTTGAAGGTTGATTGTGCGAGGGAGCCTGTGCATATATATTTATCCCATACACAAACATTGCGTGCATTGCTGCAGTGCACACACACACGCTACTGCAGTGTGTGTTCTAACTTTCTGCTCCGTTAGCCGCAGTTTAAATGAATAGAAAGCATATTGTTTGCAGTCATCTCTAAAGGGGAAATGACTACATTAGAGGATGCAGTGAGGGAACATGTAAAGCACGCCATATTTAATCGGCTACATAACATGTTCTGTGTTTTATTCCCAGATGGTGAATCCGACCCTGCAGTGTGTGATTTGGTTTCTGTTGCCGTG
>NW_022991910.1:0-40123 GCF_902827175.1 Gymnodraco acuticeps
AGGCCCTGGGGCTAACCCACTCCCTCAGAGTCTCTGGGGCTAACCTCCCTCAGAGTCCCTGGGGCTAACCCACTCCTGAGAGGCCCTGGGGTAACCCACTCCCTCAGGAGTCTTGGGGCTAACCCACTCCCTCAGAGTCCCTGGGGCTAACCACCCCTAGAGTCTCTGGGGCTAACCAACTCCCTGAGAGGCCCTGGGCTAACCCACTCCTCAGAGTCTCTGGGGCTAACCCACTCCTCAGAGTCCTGGGGCTAACCACTCCCTCAGAGTCCCTGGGGCTAACCCACTCCCTCAGAGTCCTGGGCTAACCACTCCCTCAGAGTCCCTGGGGGCCTAACCCACTCCCTCAGAGTCCCTGGGGCTAACCCACTCCCTCAGAGTCCCTGGGGCTAACCCAATCCCTCAGAGTCCCTGGGGCTAACCCACTCCCTCAGGTCTCTGGGGCTAACCCACTCCTCAGAGTCCCTGGGGCTAACCCACTCCCTCAGAGGCCCTGGGGCTAACCCACTCCCTCAGAGTCTCTGGGGCTAACCCACTCCCTCAGAGTCCCTGGGGCTAACCCACTCCCTCAGAGTCCCTGGGGCTAACCCACTCCCTCAGAGTCCCTGGGGCTAACCCACTCCCTCAGAGTCCCTGGGGCTAACCCACTCCCTCAGAGTCCCTGGGGCTAACCCACTCCCTCAGAGTCCCTGGGGCTAACCCACCCCTCAGAGTCCCTGGGCTAACCCACTCCCTCAGAGTCCCTGGGGCTAAACCCACTCCCTCAGAGTCTCCTGGGGCTAACCCACTCCCTCAGAGTCCCTGGGGCTAACCCACTCTCTCAGAGTCCCTGGGGCTAACCCACTCCCTCAGAGTCCCTGGGGCTACCCACTCCCTCAGAGTCCCTGGGGCTAACCCACTCCCTCAGAGTCCCTGGGGCTAACCCACTCCCTGAGAGGCCCTGGGGCTAACCCACTCCCTCGAGAGTCCCTGGGCTAACCCCTCCCTGAGAGTCCTGGGGCTAACCCACTCCTGAGAGTCCTGGGGCTAACCCACTCCCCTCAGAGTCGCTGGGGCCTAACCCCACTCCCTCAGAGTCCCTGGGGCTAACCCACTCCCTCAGAGTCTCTGGGGCTAACCCACTCCCTCAGAGTCCCTGGGGCTAACCCACTCCCTCAGAGTCCCTGGGGCTAACCCACTCCCTCAGAGTCCCTGGGGCTAACCCACTCCCTCAGAGTCCCTGGGGCTAACCCACTCCCTCAGAGTCCCTGGGGCTAACCCACTCCCTCAGAGTCCCTGGGGCTAACCCACTCCCTCAGAGTCCTTGGGGCTAACCCACTCTCTCAGAGTCCTTGGGGCTATCCCACTCCCTCAGAGTCCCTGGGGCTAACCCACTCCCTCAGAGTCCCTGGGGCTAACCCACTCCCTCAGAGTCCTTGGGGCTAACCCATTCCCTCAGAGTCCCTGGGGCTAACCCACTCCCTCAGAGTCCTTGGGGCTAACCGACTCCCTCAGAGTCCCTGGGGCTAACCCACTCCCTCAGAGTCCTTGGGGCTAACCCACTCCCTCAGAGTCCTTGGGGCTAACCCTAACCCATGTTGCTCAAATTTGCCAGAGGATTTTCTTTTTTAGTTGTATTTTGAATTGTTGTCTCAGTTTTTTAAAGGAGACCTATCATGCTATATTTAAATGATATAGTGTATGACCATACCTATATAAGGTATATTTATACATTTTATTTTTCAAAATACCAAACAGATCATTTTTTAGCCATGCCTCGTTTCGCTCATTTTCGCTCTTTTCCAAGCCTGTCTTTGAAAATTCTGAGCAGCAGCTGACCACGCCCCCCTGCAGAAGAGCGGGGCATGCGCCGGCGAGAGTCACGTTACCATGCTTGCTGTGATTACGAGTGTGGAATAAACATGTCATCTCAAAGCAATGCATGTGTTCAAGCGTATTATCAATTTGATCCAGAGACTGACCCTGAAGCAGCGGAGGTTTTGGTGGAGGTGCAAAGATCTCGGTTGCAGCAGGACGTTTCTGAATGGTTAGTTGACAAGCTGTTGTTCCTATTTATTTTACTCTGTTACGATGATTGCTACTTATTCCGTTTATATTTTGGCTAATTAGCAAGAATGCTATGTGTACAGTTTATAACTTAGAGCTTGTAACGCAAAAACAGCGATACATATATATATTTATAAAGGGAGACATTCATATTTTCAGCATATATACAATGGCCTCATTGCGTTTATTAATAGTTTACACCCCTTTTCTTCCAACATCGTGCAACAACCGTTGGAAAGTTCAATAACTTAGAGTGATAAAAAGTATAACTCCAACAACACCTCAGTTGTCAGCAGTGTGTGTAGTTTCATGTGTTTTTAAAAGCTCAGTTATTGACTTCTTTCTACAGGTGTACATGTGCAAATTGCGGCACGATGCCTTCTGAACGGAGAATGTGTGCTGCATGGAGATACCACAGGTAACATTTTTGATAGCTTCACTAAGTTGTCTGTTTAGAGAATGCATTTTTAACATGTCATTCAATATGTTTATCACACTAGGTGTCAAGACGGATTCAGGAACTTGAGGACTCTGTAACCTGTATGGTGGACCATCCTGGATTGGAGCCTGTGTGCCTGAATGTGTTCTCCCTGCAGAATGCATTGAATATTTACAGAGCTGAACATGGTGGACTACAGTTGAGGCAAATAGAGCAGTGAGTGGTTTGTTTCTTTTGACTGAAATTGTAAAACGAATGCTAATATTGTTCATGGAAATAAATACTGGTGTATATGGCTTTATGCAATCTTTCATTGTACATGTACTATTATATATATATATATTATTACACAGCAATGGCATAACACACCCATGTGTACGACAAAAAAAGTCCACACACAACCTTATGCTTTTGAAATCAGAATATTCTTTACCCATCCAAACATGAATAATCACGACACATTTGATATCAACTCGGAACTTTATTGTCAAAATCAACGGTTCTTTGAACCCATAAAAAAAAACGAAATGTACTTGTATTTTGTATAAATTACACTAAATATTTTTTTTAATGATTTCAGGCGTCACAGGTATCTAGCCTACAGAAGCTTTGTGAGCTGGTGCTGGGGCTTCCTTGGACGCAGGATCAGAGTGGTGATTCCGGCCTGCGTTGTCCTCAAGGAGGCAGGAGTTTCCTGATCCGCAAAATGTCGATGTTGGGTTCAGACAGCAGCCAAATTGAACCGTGTAGCATACCCGGCGATGACCTCGTCCCTGTCAGGTCGCTCATAATGGTGCAGGGTCCACAAAGACTTGGTCGAAGATGAGGTCCATCAAGTTGGCCACGTAGCCTGTGCAATGTTTAAAAAAAAGCACAACAAAAAATGTGGTTTAGATTAGTATATGCATGTAAAAAACTGAAAGTTCTTTCTAATTTTATATTTGTAAATAGTTGTATAATAAATATTTTAAACACTTACGGAATGCGGGGTCAGTCTTTACTGGTTTTGCTCTGCATTCTCCCTTCCTGGCCTTTGGGAACTGCAGTTTATATAGAGGGTTTCCAGTGGATGTTGGCTTGTGCACGCTCAGCGTTTTCATTGTAGTGCAGGGCTGCCAGGTACAGTCTTTCATTTCCGCCATGATAAAAAAAATGTAAATAATAGCAAAGGATGTACAAATTGTCACTAATTAGTAAGTATGTGAGGTGCTGGCCTGTAAAGAAGAAAACATAGTTAGAACAAAATCATCTCAATTTAGTATTCAGGATGAGAAAATACTATTTGGATAAATATCGTCTGAAATCCCAAAAGATGGGGCTTAAAAACTCTCTATTTAGCAAAGCTCTTTGCTTAGCCTTTTCCAATCTGAGTTAGTTTTGAACCGTAACGTGCATGCTGTGTTTCTGACTCAATACAGATGATATGTTGGAGAGGGGCTGAGCTCAGTAGACTGACTGTAATGAGTGCTAGCCACTAATTAGCCTGTTGCTAGGTAAGGCCTCGTCAACAACAACAGACCAACGGGGCTTTAGTTCTGTTTTACTCGTGGTGTGTGTGTCCCCTCGCATACATACACACAGTGTTGTATCCTCACACACCCCCATTTATATTCATGTGCGCAAACAAGTAAACACACAAAAGCTTTTACATATAACGCTGCAAAAAACGGCATGTCTCATTAGCGTAGCGTAGCTTAGCTTACAGATCTGATCGTTCTTACAGACTACAATCACAAAAGCTTTTACATATAACGCTGCAAAAAACGGCACTTACCTACAGAAGATTACGTTTGTTATTATAACTTACTCAATATGATTTTAGAGGATACAAAATACTAATAAATAGGAGAATACATACTTGTGTTATCGGCTAGGGCGTGGCTTTACAGCCTTCACACAGATCGCCATTACTGCAGTATGTCTGAACATGTTAGCAAATGCCTGATAATTAAAATAAAAGACAAAGCAAAGACTGCGGAGCGTACAACATAAAATGTTATAAAAACATATAAACACCTAACCGATTACTATTTGGGTTTGAGGCGACATTGATACGGCGAAGCTACATGCTACATGCTACATACTACAAGCTAGAGATAGCTTTATCAGGAAAAACACCGCTAAATAAAAACTTACAGCTTCAAAATTGGATGTGTCCTTACTGGCCTGCTCCCGGATGGTTGGTATTGATCCCGGCAATGCACGTGGCCGTGGCTCATTCCCCTGATAGGTGGAGAGTTGACCAATAAGCGGAGCACGTCTCTTTGTGACGTAGGAAAGTGTTGAAATCTGGATCCGTTTTTTTCAGATCCGTTTCAGCCACTTTTTTAGAGATTTGGCGAAGGAGGAAAATAGAGAGGGTTGTGTTTTCTGACACTTGGTGAGTTCCCTGGAACACCGGGGACACATATTCATGTATACAAGACGTCCAAAGGTGCATTTTGCATGATAGGTCCCCTTTAAATTAGCCTAAAATGGCTAAACTACACAAAAACCGACACATTAGTTCCTAGCGGAAAAAAATGCCCCATTGAAAACGCTTTTTTTGACCCCATTTATCTTGATTTCCTTTATGTTAAGATTTCATTTTGGACTTCTAGCTTTCAATGTTTACATTTGTCTTCCCTTTGAAGCCTGCAGCAAAATGTCACACTTTTTACTGTTTTCAGAAAGGGTCACTTGCTACTGAACTGATGTGTGTGTGTGTGTGTGTGTGTGTGTGTGTGTGTGTGTGTGTGTGTGCGTGTTTGTGTGCATGTGTGTGTGCGCGTGCGTGTGAACGTGTGTGTGCTAGGGGTTTCACAACTACCAATATTTACTAGTCGACACGTTTTTCAAAATAGCGACTAGTCGTTACGTCATAATAAAGACACACAAAGAGAGGTGTACAACTGTATTTTATATTGGAACTCATACAGTTACATTAAACACTGCATTTTAATGTGTGTTACATGGCTGAGTAAATAACTAACAGTAACTGGACTTAGTGAATAACTAACAGTAACTGGACTTAGTGAATAACTAACAGTAACTGGACTTAGTGAATAACTAACAGTAACTGGACTTAGTGAATAACTAACAGTAACTGGACTTAGTGAATAACTAACAGTAACTGGACTTAGTGAATAACTAACAGTAACTGGACTTAGTGAATAACTAACAGTAACTGGACTTAGTGAATAACTAACAGTAACTGGACTTAGTGAATAACTAACAGTAACTGGACTTAGTGAATAACTAACAGTAACTGGACTTAGTGAATAACAAACAGTAACTGGACTTAGTGAATAACTAACAGTAACTGGACTTAGTGAATAACTAACAGTAACTGGACTTAGTGAATAACTAAACAGTAACTGGACTTAGTGAATAACTAACAGTAACTGGACTTAGTGAATAACTAACAGTAACTGGACTTAGTGAATAACTAACAGTAACTGGACTTAGTGAATAACTAACAGTAACTGGACTTAGTGAATAACAACAGTAACTGGACTTAGTGAATAACAAACAGTAACTGGACTTAGTGAATAACTAACAGTAACTGGACTTAGTGAATAACTAACAGTAACTGGACTTAGTGAATAACTAACAGTAACTGGACTTAGTGAATAACAAACAGTAACTGGACTTAGTGAATAACTAACAGTAACTGGACTTAGTGAATAACTAACAGTAACTGGACTTAGTGAATAACTAACAGTAACTGGACTTAGTGAATAACTAACAGTAACTGGACTTAGTGAATACCTAACAGTAACTGGACTTAGTGAATAACTAACAGTAACTGGACTTAGTGAATAACTAACAGTAACTGGACTTAGTGAATAACTAACAGTAACTGGACTTAGTGAATAACAAACAGTAACTGGACTTAGTGAATAACTAACAGTAACTGGACTTAGTGAATAACTAACAGTAACTGGACTTAGTGAATAACAAACAGTAACTGGACTTAGTGAATAACAAACAGTAACTGGACTTAGTGAATAACTAACAGTAACTGGACTTAGTGAATAACTAACAGTAACTGGACTTAGTGAATAACTAACAGTACTGGACTTAGTGAATAACTAAACAGTAACTGGACTTAGTGAATAACTAACAGTAACTGGACTTAGTGAATAACTAACAGTAACTGGACTTAGTGAATAACTAAACAGTAACTGGACTTAGTGAATAACAACAGTAACTGGACTTAGTGAATAACAAACAGTAACTGGACTTAGTGAATAACTAACAGTAACTGGACTTAGTGAATAACTAACAGTAACTGGACTTAGTGAATAACTAACAGTAACTGGACTTAGTGAATAACTAACAGTAACTGGACTTAGTGAATAACAACAGTAACTGGACTTAGTGAATAACTAACAGTAACTGGACTTAGTGAATAACTAACAGTAACTGGACTTAGTGAATAACTAACAGTAACTGGACTTAGTGAATAACTAACAGTAACTGGACTTAGTGAATAACTAACAGTAACTGGACTTAGTGAATAACTAACAGTAACTGGACTTAGTGAATAACTAACAGTAACTGGACTTAGTGAATAACTAACAGTAACTGGACTTAGTGAATAACTAAACAGTAACTGGACTTAGTGAATAACTAACAGTAACTGGACTTAGTGAATAACAAACAGTAACTGGACTTAGTGAATAACTAACAGTAACTGGACTTAGTGAATAACTAACAGTAACTGGACTTAGTGAATAACTAACAGTAACTGGACTTAGTGAATAACTAACAGTAACTGGACTTAGTGAATAACTAACAGTAACTGGACTTAGTGAATAACTAACAGTAACTGGACTTAGTGAATAACTAACAGTAACTGGACTTAGTGAATAACTAAACAGTAACTGGACTTAGTGAATAACAAACAGTAACTGGACTTAGTGAATAACAAACAGTAACTGGACTTAGTGAATAACTAACAGTAACTGGACTTAGTGAATAACTAACAGTAACTGGACTTAGTGAATAACAAACAGTAACTGGACTTAGTGAATAACTAACAGTAACTGGACTTAGTGAATAACAAACAGTAACTGGACTTAGTGAATAACTAACAGTAACTGGACTTAGTGAATAACTAACAGTAACTGGACTTAGTGAATAACTAACAGTAACTGGACTTAGTGAATAACTAACCGTAACTGGACTTAGTAAATAACTAACAGTAACTGGACTTAGTGAATAACTAACAGTAACTGGACTTAGTGAATAACTAACAGTAACTGGACTTAGTGAATAACAAACAGTAACTGGACTTAGTGAATAACAAACAGTAACTGGACTTAGTGAATAACAAACAGTAACTGGACTTAGTAGAATAACTAACAGTAACTGGACTTAGTGAATAACTAACAGTAACTGGACTTAGTGAATAACTAACAGTAACTGGACTTAGTGAATAACTAACAGTAACTGGACTTAGTGAATAACTAACAGTAACTGGACTTAGTGAATAACTAACAGTAACTGGACTTAGTGAATAACAAACAGTAACTGGACTTAGTGAATAACAAACAGTAACTGGACTTAGTGAATAACTAACAGTAACTGGACTTAGTGAATAACTAACAGTAACTGGACTTAGTGAATAACAAACAGTAACTGGACTTAGTGAATAACAAACAGTAACTGGACTTAGTGAATAACAAACAGTAACTGGACTTAGTGAATAACAAACAGTAACTGGACTTAGTGAATAACTAACAGTAACTGGACTTAGTGAATAACTAACAGTAACTGGACTTAGTGAATAACTAACAGTAACTGGACTTAGTGAATAACTAACAGTAACTGGACTTAGTGAATAACTAACAGTAACTGGACTTAGTGAATAACTAACAGTAACTGGACTTAGTGAATAACAAACAGTAACTGGACTTAGTGAATAACTAACAGTAACTGGACTTAGTGAATAACTAACAGTAACTGGACTTAGTGAATAACTAACAGTAACTGGACTTAGTGAATAACTAACAGTAACTGGACTTAGTGAATAACTAACAGTAACTGGACTTAGTGAATAACTAACAGTAACTGGACTTAGTGAATAACTAACAGTAACTGGACTTAGTGAATAACTAACAGTAACTGGACTTAGTGAATAACTAACAGTAACTGGACTTAGTGAATAACTAACAGTAACTGGACTTAGTGAATAACTAACAGTAACTGGACTTAGTGAATAACTAACAGTAACTGGACTTAGTAAATAACTAACAGTAACTGGACTTAGTGAATAACAAACAGTAACTGGACTTAGTGAATAACTAACAGTAACTGGACTTAGTGAATAACAAACAGTAACTGGACTTAGTGAATAACTAACAGTAACTGGACTTAGTGAATAACTAACAGTAACTGGACTTAGTGAATAACTAACAGTAACTGGACTTAGTGAATAACTAACAGTAACTGGACTTAGTGAATAACTAACAGTAACTGGACTTAGTGAATAACTAACAGTAACTGGACTTAGTGAATAACTAACAGTAACTGGACTTAGTGAATAACTAACAGTAACTGGACTTAGTGAATAACTAACAGTAACTGGACTTAGTGAATAACTAACAGTAACTGGACTTAGTGAATAACTAACAGTAACTGGACTTAGTAAATAACTAACAGTAACTGGACTTAGTGAATAACTAACAGTAACTGGACTCACCAAAATCGACAGCAAAGAACTCTGTTTACTGAAATGACACGTAAATCCAGTGCAACAGCGCATTGCGCAACACTTTACTCGCTGTCCTCCACGATAACGTCCACCTTTCCAGGTTTCTGGTTTGCGTTGAGGAACACCAACTCATCGACATGTGAGGGAAGGAGGCTTGACCGCTTTCGGGTGACAGTGTTGCCTGCCAGGGAAAAACCCCTCTCACTCGGGGTGCCTGTGGCTGGAATAGCTCCTCGAAAGCTTGGCTAAACGGGGGACGCGGTGCACGTGTTCTGCCCACCACTCCAGTGGGTTATCCATTGTGGGGATATGCGGTGTCCGCTGGCAGTAAACCCTAGCTCATCACCCGCATCACTGTAGACCCGTTTTCTTGCTGCTCGTCTGCCTCTGTCCTGTGCTGACGCCGGTCCGTTGCTCACTGGTGCTAGCATTCCTGCTAGTGCTAGCTGTCTGCAGCGGGACGGTACGTCCACACAGCAGCTTTTCAAAAATCTTGAAAATCTTGGAGCTGGGCGTGTCTGAAAGCTTGGGGATTTCGCGACCAACAACCAATCACATGAATCTCCCGCCCCCGACATACAAAGCAAAAAACCCCGGTTCTTCTCCACTATTTCTTTTTTTTAACATTTTTAACATTTATGAGATTAATGTTTATGGTGCTATTGTATGCTACATTCCATGCTGGCTAATGATACTGTCTATGCTTGCTAGCAACGAAGTAAACTAGCAACGAAGTAAACTGGATATAAAATCCGCAAACAAGCGAAAACCTACCAGTTTCACCCACTGTCTCTGCCACCTCCCTCCATGCCTGGTTCCTCCGGTTTGTATCCCGGTAAGTAAATAGGGACTGGTCATAAAGAACCGGGTGATTTGCTACCGCAAAAACTAACTTCTCCTCCATTTTTGTGGAATATAGAAATGAACTGCGGTCTGGTTCTCCCAGCTTGCACGCGGTTTGATTGGCTAGCGCTTGAACTGTCAGATTTGCATAAACGGATCTGATTGGCTGTCGCTTCCAGCTCAGCCTCAAAAGTTGAACGTTGTTCAACTTTGGAATCCTGAACATCCTGGAAATCCTGGAAATCTTCGCCTCGCCCCCCCACAATGCAGTTCGGCGACAAGCGAGGGAAAGTGACGTCATCCCCATTCAAAGTCAATGGGCGGAGACGCGCTGGAAGCGGTGGACAAATCACCAAAAGCTGCTGTGTGTACGGGCCGGGAGTCTGATCTTCAGATGGTTGCGCCTAGCAGATGTATTTTTGTTGTACTTCAGTACAGCTGTACACAACTGACACTTTACTGTGGAGTTGGTTACATCTTTGTTGAAGTACTGCCATACATAAGAATGTCGGACGTGTTTTGGAGCATTTTGCAGCACCTCGTTTACCTCCATTTTTCACACGACTAGTCGACTAGGGCCTACAGCGCCGACTAGTGGTAAAGGTAGTCGGTGAAACCCCTAGTGTGCGCGTGTGTGTGCGTGTGTGTGCACGTGCGTATATGTGGGTGTGCGCGTGCGTGCTTGTGTGCGTGCGTGCGTGTGTACGAGTGTGTGTGCACGTGCGTATGTGTGCGTGTGTGTTCTGTGTGTGCGTGCGTGTGTGTGTGTGTGTGTCCAACTTCAAAAGACTTTTCTCTTAGAAGGCCACACTGCGTAATAATCTAATTCAATAATAAAAACAATGAGCTGCGGCTCAGGCCGTGGTCAGTGTCTATTTGAGAAGGCATTACAGCTCACAGGAAGCTCTGGACATCATCATGCACTCTGATTGCGAGGATGGCTCCTCCTCCGTGGACTCTGAGGCTGACACAGAAGAGGCCTCAGAGGTGGGAACAGACCAGCTAGAGTCCAGCTCAGACTCATCTGAAGCTGAGAGCGGAGGGGAGTTGGAGGAAGCAGCTGCAGGATGTGTGTTTTGGTCTCCCACAAACACTGAGACGCTCTGCTACGTCCCAGCAGCCAGAAGTTTGACCCCGGGACCGACACACTATGCTGTCGCCCGAATCAGTGACCCGGCATCCAGCTTTGCATTGCTGCTGACGGAGGACACCCTGCAGCGTATGTGTCCATGACAAACCTGCATGGGAGACGGTCAACTGCAGAGTGGCGAGATATGGACACAGAGGAACTGCAGGCTTACGGGGGGCTGCTCATTTTGGCCGGTGTTTACAGATCAAAATGAATCGACCCTCAGCCTCTGGAGCCACGATGTCCCACAAGAGGTTTCACCAACTCAGCCGAACACTGCGGTTCAACGACAAGCTATCCCGACCGCGGCGCCGTGATGACAAGCTGGCTGCCTTCCGCAAAGGGATATGTGGACGCACCGCCTGCCGATGCTGTTCAGCCCATTCAGCGACGTCTGCGTGGATGAACAGCTCGTCCCATTCAGAGGCAGCTTCAAGCAGTACATGCCAAAAAAGCCGGCCAAATACGGGATAAAGATTTGGGCAAACTGTGATGTAAAATCATCCTCCACCTGGAGACTGCAGGTGTATACAGGCCAAGCAGCTGGCAGTCGTCCTGAAGTCAACCAGGGGATGAGGGTGGTCCTGGAGGTGACAGAGGGGCTCCAGGGACACATCGTTACCTGTGACAATTTGTTCACGTCCTTTACTCTGGCTGAGGAGCTGCTCAGGAGAGAACTGGCCCTGGTTGGCACAACTCGCCCAAACAAGCCTGAGCTTCCCCCAGGCGATCCTCTCCTCCACCTTTGGCTTCACGAAGACCCACACACTGGTCTCTTACATCCCTCGACGGGGCAGGAATGTGCTGCTTCTAAGCACGAAACACCGCAGTCCAGACGTAAGCCACGAAATGAAGAGAAAGCCAGTCATAATCAAAGACTACAACCGATGCAAAGGAGGTGTCGACAACCCTGATAAGGTAGGCACACATGTATTCTTACTCTTATATTGTTGTCTGAAATATATGTAGGTTTTTTACAAATGAGCATTTTCCTATAAAATAATTCATATTTGCATCATGAGAGAAAATGCTTGGAATCATTTATTCGAATTGTCTTCCGTTTTATGTTTTTGTCAGGTTGTTGCCACAGGAGGAGAACACATCGCTGGCCACTTGCCCTCTTCCACAACCTGGGTGACATTTCCCATTACAACGCTTACGTCCTGTGGACATCAATGGAGCCATCCTGGCAGCAGCAGACACCATTCAAAATCATCTTGTATTATTCATTTTAGTCAGGCTGGAGTAGTTTTAAAAGATTGACTCTTTGAAAGTGGGAAAATAAATGAATATATCATATTTTTATGGCAGTTTTTGTGAAGGTGGCATTTTATGGCCTTAGGAACAAATACGTTTTTTTTAAGGGACTCTTAAATCCGGAGGAAACTTGAATCATCTGATTCTGAGCAGAGTTTGGCGGAGATAAAACCTGAGTTTTAAAGCTGAGTTCCGGTCATAAACTGAGATGTATTACCGCGCAGTAGCGTGGTGGCGTGGGGAAAAAATGAGGGGGAGCCAATAATACGTCCTTTCTTTTGGGTCGGGGGTCTGGTGGTCAATGTGATAACGTAACCAGATGAGTGATTACAGCACCCGGTATCATTTTACACACATTTGTATCAGATGCAGGACTTACACACGCCTGTTATCTAACCGACAGGTCCGCACGCGCTCTCCAGCCGAACCTCTAATAAGCATTCATTCACAAACTAAATCAGGAGACCTTTAACGTTTTACGTCCGACTCGCTCCTTTGTTCCTCGCTGTACACAGCTCCAGTTTGGGCATCGGCCTGTCATCAGATTGTATTTGTTGTTGCTGCTGTAGCGGAAGTTTAGTACAATTATTTTTGATGAAATACTCCACATCTCCACCCTCCATAATTGCACTTGCTTAAGTTGCTTGCTACTTTCTAACGGCGGTGAGAGTGATGCAGTGACGCTATCTATCTTCTATCGATTAGATTTATGATTAGAAAATGATAAAAGTAGGGTAGACATGTGGATATGATCCGACTGAACACAACGTGCATTTATCTAACAGGTTCCTTTTCCACTGACCTTATTTCGAGCTATTTTCCTAAATACTATGGAGAAATCCCGTTGCTTTCTGTGGAGGGAAACCGAGAGCAGCTTACTTCTGGGTTTTAGGATGCGTCACTGCAACACTAAGTTGATGCGATTTGATTGGATTGTGAGGCAAGGGAAGCCAGCCGCCTCTGGCTTCCCTTGGCATGGCCCTGACCAATCACAGGTTGGCAGGGGCATGACGTGAGCCTTGTCTGATTGGTCAATCCCTCCATTTTTTTTCACCAAGGAAAGCCAGTTTCGGCTGGCCTCCTCTCGCAACAGTGAGTGCAATCTACTGTTCCACCATAACATCTAGAGGAGCGCTGTTTCACTCTTTGTAAAATACTCAATGAGAGGGGGAGAGACGGGCCGGCAGCAACACACAGCACAGAACTTCCGAAACTAAACGAAGTGTTTCTATATATTTATTAAAATTATAACTACAATCCGAAAAAACAGAGGAAGCCTGGCTTCCCTTGACCTCCGGGAGAAAACGCCACTGTTACCGCGAGGTATCAGGTAGATAAACAGACTGATCATAAACACTCTCACTTCCGATCCCGGATCGAGAAGCTCGCGCTGTTTCACGGACTAGATGAGCTTCGGTTGAACGTGTTTGTCGGTACTTCGCGGGGTTGTACTCACACTGAATCTGTCCCGGTGGATCTGTCCTCAGAGAGCCTCTTCTCATTCTGCGGGAACTCTCTCAAGTGAACCTGTTCTTCTGCTGTTTACCTGCTGCCAGGTAACCCGGAAGCTCCACGTCACTGAGGGAGACTCCCCTTCAAGTTGGTGACGTCACGATGACTGATTGGAGCATCAGCTGTTCAAGTTTCTTAATTTACCTTTTAATGTTTTACCTGTCTCTTAAAACCTTGAAGGTTAAAAGCATTGATGTATTCTGTGATAACTGATGTGCCCCCCCCCCAACGGATCATTGTTTCTTTAGACAATAAGGAAATAAATCATGAATGAAAAGATTAAATCGATTGTGAAGTGAGATGTGCAAAAATAGGTTAATGAATAATCATTAGATTTAAAATCTGCAGCTTCTTTCAACTGAAGCACGAAAAGCTAAATAACTTTAAATACTAATATTAAGATTTCTTAATTGAATTTCTAATGTTTTACAGTTTCCCTAAAAACCCAAGAAGTTATAAACATGTTTTATGACCACGTGAGAACAAGACAAATCAATCATGAATTCAAAGATTATTACAGATTTGTTGTTGTTATTTTTACGTTATCAAAATATATACATGTGTTAAAGTAGATTAAAACAATGTCTGGTTTTCAGCTTTAGGGTCAGTGCGTGAGTTCAGCCACACGGTGGCGCTGCTGCTTCATGTTCCTGTTGGTGTTCAACATTAACCTCTTGTTCTTTTCACCCTTTTTTTACCACCCAACATTTTTGAGTTTTTCTTAAGATAATAATCAGGAATTAAAGAAAACAATACATCTCTGGAATGTTGTTATTGTTACGATATCGAACAATAAATGTGCTAAATAAGGCTAATCAATAATAATTAGAGAAAAGGGTGAAAAACATTTCAAATCCGATGTTTTGATGTAGTTTCTTTAAACTGAAGCACGAGAAGCTAAATAACTTCAAATAATACTTTTGAACAAAGACATTCAAACTAAGAAGCTGCTTTCTAGTGAAATGATTATGATATATTATGAGAGGCCTGTAAGGCGTCTCGCCTGGGGTCACTCCCCATTTTTTTTTAGCTCCAGGTAAAGGGGGGGGGGTTATAGAGCTAGACATTAAATAAAACTAGCTTTAAAGTTTAACGTTATCAAACGTGTCAATAAACATGAATCTACAAAATAAAAAACATCCCACTTCCATGTTAGCAGCGATGCTAAGCTACACACGACAGAAGACAGGAAGGGCTGCAGGTGTTTTAAACACATCAGTTTAATGTTGAGTCATGTGACAGCTGCTGGCAGTGCCCCCCCCCCCCCCTCACATTAACTCCTAATGCAGCAGCTTCACTTGAATACACACATCCCATAATAACACACATATCTGAGAGGAGCTGCAGGAGTCCGGAGGAACAGGAATGTTTGAGTCTGACGACGGCCACGAGCAAACCACAGACCCCAGGTGAGCCTCAGGTGAACAGGAAGTGATGCGTATCGACCAACAGGTAAACAGGAAGTGGCCAACAGATAAACAAGTAAACAGGAAGGGGTGCGTATCGACCAACAGATAAACAGGTAAACAGGAAGTGGCACGTTTGGACGCCTGTGCACAGGTGTGACTGGGTGTTTCTCAATGTCGAGTAAAGCTGCTCCAGAGCCACTATTTCAAGCATGCTACGTCATCGAGTGCCGCAGAAGGACTGTTCCAATGTCCAGGATCCTTGGAATTCTACCGAGCCCGGCGTACTTCATTTGGAGAAATGTCGAAGCTGCACATGTGTAGACTTAAAATCCCCACAATGCTTTGCGCACGGACCAATTTCCCCAAATCTGTGGCGGAAAATGTAAGAGGCGGGGCTTCTCATATGACTCACACCTGCACACTTGCTAGCCTGTTCCACTCTTCGTTTTCCGAATGCCAGGAAGGATTCTTGTCTCGCTTCTGAAGCAAGACGCTCGGCAGACACGTGCTACCAAGCAAGCGCACTCAACATTGAGAAACAGCCACTGTCTATTGGTCGATCAGGAACCTGTTAAAGTGAAGTCCTGAGGTCTTATAACTTCTATGATCCGGTTCATTACGTTTGTTCTGGACGTCAGAGCAATGTTTAAAACTGCAGCAGTTAAAACAATTATTGCTTATACATTTTTTATTTTGAGCACAAAACTTAATTTCCTGTGTTTACACATTCCCCTAAGGCAGGGGGTCAAACTCAGGGCCGCGGGCCGGACTTCACTTTCTGTGGCCCTGCAAGAGCTCTGAAAGAATAGAATAAGTTTATATATATACATATGCCGCTTTACAGAAGCACGTTTCCCATAAACTACATGTCCCACAATGCATCTCATTGTGTGTCATGCACACTGACAAGGCTTGAAATGAGTTGCCCCAGACTTCTGCTTTCAGACGTAGTTAATTATGAAGTTATCACCCTATCAGATAATAATCCAATGCAGAGGCAATAATGTAATAATATATATATAAACTCCTGTAAATCAAACGATGTGTCTGTGGTCCTGCAGCCTGTACGGTGGCCGGTACCTGAACCCCCTCGTTACCGCTGGTCTGTGGTCTGGCGGGCCGTCCCAGGTGTGTGTTCTGAGCGTCTCAGATAGAAAACAGAAGGTAGAAAACGCTCAGCAGGAGTGTGTGATCTGCAGGTTGTAACGCTCGACGCCCGCCCATTAATGTCCCAGTGTTGGCGGGGCGTCGAGTTAGCACCATGTGATTCTGCAGGCGGGCCTCAGTGAACAGGAACCAGAACCAGTCGTGGTCAGCAGAGTAATCACACATTAAAGATGTATATATATATATATGTTTTCTATTCAACACCATACCCACTTTCATTTATATTTACTGAAACCATCTGCTGTTAGCTTAAAAAATATCTTTAGCAACGCAAAGCAAAAAACAGACGTCATATTAATCTGTTTGGATCAACGATGGCACAGCGACCCTCTCTGCTCTTTAGTTTAAACACTTTAGCATCATGCTAACACGAACATCACGAGAAGCATCGAACTGAGTCGAACATGCCGAAGAAGAGACGGACAGAAACCAGAGTTTACACAACGCGACAGAGAACATTCATTCACCTGAAGACCGGTCGTTCACCTGACGACCGGTCGTTCACCTGAAGACCGGTCGTTCACCTGACGACCGGTCGTTCACCTGAAGACCGGTCGTTCACCTGAAGAACGGTCGTTCACCTGAAGACCGGTCGTTCACCTGAAGACCGGTCGTTCACCTGACGACCGGTCGTTCACCTGACGACCGGTCGTTCACCTGACGACCGGTCGTTCACCTGACGACCGGTCGTTCACCTGACGACCGGTCGTTCACCTGACGACCGGTCGTTCACCTGAAGACCGGTCGTTCACCTGAACGGTGAACGACCGGTCGTCAGGTGAACGACCGTGTAGTGACGTCATTTCGAAATATGCACCAAAACCAGTACAATCGTCACGTTTTCAGGGTAAAAATCTAAAAAAAACGTCCGCTATTGTCGTTGGCATACTGGATTTGTTAGGAAAGACATATTTCCCGCTCTAATAACTCTCAGATTTGCTCAATAAAGGGCCGATGACTAATTTTTACTAGAAAGAGCTTGAACGCAACAGAATGCAACTCAATGCAACGACTGTTTAACATATGCAGCTCAACGCCTTAAAGCTAACAGCTAAAAGGCTACCAGCTACCAGCTAATGAGCTAGCTCTTCTGGCAGGTTTCAACACAAACAGCGTAACTAGGATCAAAGAGGGACTTCCCTGTCTCCCAAACACATCTGTTATCGTCACGTTTCAGACTCTTCCAGAATCCAGAATTGAAGTTGAGGTTATTGGGTTAGCGGATGTTTAGCTTTAGTTTCTGGTTGCGATGAATGACTGGTTTCCGGTCTCCGCCCCCTACAGAAACATCTTCTTATCAAATGTCCTGCCCACACTGACGGATGCAACAGATCAGCGATGGAGGAACTTGATATCGAAGAGATGCATAAAAGCGCTAATTTTTTTTTTTTTTGGTTTGCCACCGATACATGAACAACACGAGCTAGCAGCTACGCTAATCAACATCTACAGCGAGCTTAAACACAAGAGGAACACGACCGTAGAACAGTAGTTGGTCTTTTTTTCATCAAAATAAGATATTTAAAGTATACTTTCATATATAAGCAATAAAAAAGAAGTAACATCTCAATACTCAGATAACTCTTACATTAATGTTGTGCTCATTTCTATTTCTTTACAGATACTCTTATAGATATTTATATACTGAGACCTCATGATGAGTGATGGGAGAGTGGAAGGCAATCAGTGGTCGATGAGGACGAGGCAGACGGCTAGCACCACAGAGAGAACGTCTACTGCAGAACCTCAGGGGGGAAGATCTACTGCAGAACCTCATGGGGGAAGATCTACTGCAGAACCTCATGGGGGAAGATCTACTGCAGAACCTCATGGGGGAAGATCTACTGCAGAACCTCAGGGGGAAGATCTACTGCAGAACCTCAGGGGGGAAGATCTACTGCAGAACCTCAGGGGGGAAGATCTACTGCAGAACCTCAGGGGGGAAGATCTACTGCAGAACCTCAGGGGGAAGATCTACTGCAGAACCTCAGGGGGGAAGATCTACTGCAGAACCTCAGGAGGGAAGATCTACTGCAGAACCTCAGGAGGGAAGATCTACTGCAGAACCTCAGGGGGGAGATCTACTGCAGAACCTCAGGGGGGAAGATCTACTGCAGAACCTCAGGGGGGAAGATCTACTGCAGAACCTCAGGGGGGAAGATCTACTGCAGAACCTCAGGGGGGAACGTCTACTGCAGAACCTCAGGGGGAAGATCTACTGCAGAACCTCAGGGGGAAGATCTACTGCAGAACCTCAGGGGGGGAGATCTACTGCAGAACCTCAGGGGGGAAGATCTACTGCAGAACCTCAGGGGGGAAGATCTACTGCAGAACCTCAGGGGGAAGATCTACTGCAGAACCTCAGGGGGGAAGATCTACTGCAGAACCTCAGGGGGGAAGATCTACTGCAGAACCTCAGGGGGGAAGATCTACTGCAGAACCTCAGGGGGGAAGATCTACTGCAGAACCTCAGGGGGGAAGATCTACTGCAGAACCTCAGGGGGGAAGATCTACTGCAGAACCTCAGGGGGGAAGATCTACTGCAGAACCTCAGGGGGGAACGTCTACTGCAGAACCTCAGGGGGGAAGATCTACTGCAGAACCTCAGGGGGAAGATCTACTGCAGAACCTCAGGGGGGAACGTCTACTGCAGAACCTCAGGGGGAAGATCTACTGCAGAACCTCAGGGGGAAGATCTACTGCAGAACCTCAGGGGGAAGATCTACTGCAGAACCTCAGGGGGAAGATCTACTGCAGAACCTCAGGGGGAAGATCTACTGCAGAACCTCAGGGGGGAAGATCTACTGCAGAACCTCAGGGGGGAACGTCTACTGCAGAACCTCAGGGGGAAGATCTACTGCAGAACCTCAGGGGGAAGATCTACTGCAGAACCTCAGGGGGAAGATCTACTGCAGAATCTCAGGGGGGAAGATCTACTGCAGAACCTCAGGTAGGTCGATTCCCCCCAGAATTTCAGGAAGGATTGTCCAATGAAGAACTTCCGGAGGGACTATCCGATGAAGAAGTTTAGGAGGGGTCGTCTGATGAAGAACCTGAGGTGGAACCATCTGAATGAGGAACTTCAGGAGGGGCAAGCAGAAAGTTGGTGGACTGTGCACTCCAGATCATCATGAGGTCAGATCCACTCCGGATGTTAAGGAATGGGTTGCCTCAGGAACAGTTCAGGGGACAATCCACTCCATAAGGTCCCGAAGAACAGGGTTAGGGTTAGGGTTAGGGTTAGGGAGAACCAGGAGAGGTTCCAGAGGTTCAGAGCTCCAGACCTTTGGGAATGAACTGCAGCTTCAGGTGTTCAATGATCTGCTCCTGAAAACCAGCGAGGGTGATCTCTGAATCCACTCCAGGAAGCACTTCAATGGAAACGTGAACTGATGAAACACTGAGCTGAAGGATGACGGACCGACATACGGGACCCTGTTCAACACCGGAGGTCTTTCAGATAGTCATTTCTGAGTCATTTGGGGCTTAGCGGCACAGACGTAGATTAGTTCTAGACAGGGTGGATCAGTTCATGGTTCATGGTTGTAATCCAAAGTTAGGCTGTGAAAAACTATGATGGATGAAACCAGTTGAGTCCTGATCCACCAGTCTAAGGGTAGCTGGTGACGGCCACCTGTTTCTGGGCCAGGCGGCGCAGCTCCTCCCTGATGGCCTTAATGAGGGAGGCGGAGGTGTGGGCGGAGGGCGAGGCGTCCTCCGGCGGGTACTCCGGGGTCGGGGAGGTCAGGAGGAGAGGCGGCGCCAACGGGTCCCGCAACGAGGAGCTGGGCATATGGAAAACTGAGGAGGAGGAAAACTCAGGAAACGACAAAACCTGTAGGGAGAGACCAGAAAATATATCCAGATTAAAGGAGTCATTCGTTATGATCAACAAGGATTGGGGGGTCACCAGGGACATGGGGTGGATCTCCTGAGAGGTTTCTACTCACGCTCTCTCTGCTGGCTCCGGACCGGCTCAGGTCCTGGTCCGAGTGCTGCTGGTTCCAGTTGGACCCGGTGGGTCCGGACATGCTGCGACCGACCCCGGGGTACACTCCGATCTGACTGGACAAACCCACCTGGGTCAGGTGGTGCAGCTGCGCACCTGCAGGACAACACATGGTACAGATTGAGCACATCTAGTGGTCCACCTGCAGGAGGGACGTGAAGTTTAAGAGTCTGGATTACCTGTGCTTCCCCCTACAGGTCGCGGTCTGGACGAGGAGGGGGGGTCCTCGTACTGCCCCCTGCTGGAGTAAACAGAGTCCTGCTCTCCGGTGGAAACAAACCCTCCGGAGCTGAGGCCCTGCCTGGATAAAACACACAGGATGAGTTCTGGTTCCGGCCTGGCCTGCAGACCTGGACCTGGTGTTGTTGAGACTGACCTCTGCAGCAGGTTCTGCATCGACGTGGGAGACATGCCGAGCTCAGCGTACCTCTGAGGAGAGAACCACAAGATTCATTTGAAAACTAAACAAACAGAGACCATGACACCAACATGCTAATATTATCAGTATATTACCTCATCAGTACCACTGACTGCTGGTCCTAGTGAGTCCATCCATCACTGCTCTATTTATACTACTACTACTACTACTACTACTACTAATAATACTAATACATATACTACTACTTATACTACTATCTATACTACAGTTACCTACCACACTTACAACAATATACATGTATTATTATTATTATTATAAGACTCACCGCGGAGAAGGGGCTGTGTGGGGAGGCAGCGGAGTAAGGGGGTCGGGGGGAGGGTCCGCTTACCCCCCCGCTGCCCCCCGAGGACGGAGACACCAGAGCGAAGGCGTCGTCCAGCAGGCACAGCATCTGCTGCCGGGCCTCCTCGATGGAAGGCTGGGGGGGCAGGTAGGGCGGGGGGGGGGGGCGCCGAGTCAAACACCTCGTCAGTGGGGGAGGGGCTGCCGTGGTCCGGGGGGAGATCCGGGTCCGACTGTGGGAGGGAGGGGAGACTCAGGGTGACATCAGGTTCAACCATTACTGACAAGTGTTCGGGGAAACATCGGGAAACATGTGATATACTGAGTAGGGCTGCACGGTATTGAAAAAAACTGACATCCGCGGTATATATTGCGGTTTTTTTAACCTGTTAAACCCCAAAGTCCCGGCGGGTACTTTACTTTTTTTTTTCACGACAGTGTCTCAGGGGATCGTAATATTTAAGAACCTATTAATGTGTTATACCAGATTAACGGAAATAATCTCAGCTAACTGACGATACAAACCATTTTATACCAAAACAAAAACACAAGTCTCATAAGAAGCATCTAAATTACCCCTGAGCGAAAAATGCTAATGCACTTTGGCACAGAACTCAAGATAAAAGTACCCTTATTACTTATCGTAGCTGCACATACAAGATATCCGATTAAAGCTGAGATTCCACAGATTATTTAGGTATATAGTATCATCCCTGAGTGATCCGAACTCGGACAGGGGAAGCAAACACAGACATCACAACACGTACCTTTACGTAGCTTCGAGGGGAGATCGTCTCACCGTAGCTGTCAATCTGATCAAAAGACGTGTTCAATGGCATTAAAACGAGAAAGAAAAAACGCGGCTGAATCGGTTAATCCATAGGTTTTTAACGTCTCTGTATAAAAAAATGATTTAATTTATAATCCATAATTCCATTTTTATGTAAATATCGCAGAGCAAAAGTTAGCTGCTAATTGTAGCCACCATAGTGGCTGCTGCTTCCGGTCTTGGCTATGCGGAAGTCTCACACACACATTACCAAATAAGGACTGTGTGATTTCCCCTCGATTCCATTGGCTCTGACGGTCAGAAAGAGATGTCACATGTCACAATCCAGCAAGGGGGGCCAGAGATATGGAAAACCCACCCAAATGGCCCCAGAAGAGGGTCTTTTTGTGCTAAATCTGTCTAAAAAGGTCAAATATCAGGGGAAGTTCTACACACACCAACACATGAACAAATAAGGAGTGAGAGTGACGACGCGTAGCCAAAACCGGAAGCTGCCACCAAGGTGGCTACCATTAGCAGCTAACTTTTGTGATCCGATTTTTACATAAAAATGGAATTATGGATTATAAACAATTGCTTCAAAGCCAGAGATACATTATCAACCTATGGATCAACCGATTCAGCCGCATTTTTTCTTTCTCGTTTTATGCCATTGAACACGTCTTTTGATCAGATTGACAGCTACGGTGAGACGATCTCCCGTAAAAGCTCCGTAAAAGGTACGTGTTGTGATGTCTGTGTTTGCTTCCCCTGTTGCGAGATCGGATCGCTTAGATACTATACTTAAATAATCTGTGGAGTCTCAGCTTTAATCGGATATATTGTATGTGCAGTTTCGATAAGTAATAAGGGTATCTTTATTTTGAATTCTGTGCTAAAGTGCGTTAGCATTTAAAAAAAAAAATGAATAAAACCGCACGTCCCTGCGGTGTGAATACCGCGCATGCACATACCGCGGTTATCGCCATGACACGGTATATCGTTCAGCCCTAATATTGAGGACCCTTTGTTTGTAGCCTTTATTTAACCAGGTGAAGCCCCTTGAGATCAAAAGATCTCTTCTTCAAGGTGACCTGCAGGACATTAGTTACTCATGTAACATAGAAACAACAGAACAACAATAAGGATGACATACAACATAATGTACAAGGTATAGTTTACAAACTCTATTCACAGAGACAGGTACCATGAGCATGTCACCCAGCTGAGTTTCAAAGTGATGCAGGGGAACCAAAGTGCTCAGTTTTAAACATGTTTGCAGACTGTTCCAATTTAGTGGAGCTGCACAACTAAAAGCTTTCTTCCCTAAGACAGTCCTAGCACTTGGCACATTTAATAAAACCACATCATGAGATCTCAGGCAATACGTACTTTCAATTCGTCGAGAGATCAGAGAGCAGATATAAAAAGGTAGTTTACCCAACATGGCTTTATAGATGAACATGTACCAATGACTGAGCCTCCGTACAGTTAGTGAAGGCAGACCTGCCTCGGCATACAGGGTACAGTGATGAGTCAGTGTTTTACAGTTAGTAACACATCTCAGTGCACTGTGATACGCAGCATCTAACTTGTTCAGGCAATGGGCAGGTGCATTCATATAGATCAGATCACCATAGCACAGCACAGGTCAAAAGCTCACAGAGCCTTTTCCTGGCCTCAAGCGAGAAACAGGACTTGTTCCTGTAGAAGAAACCTAGCCTAACCCTCAGCTTTTTAAGCAGGTTATTGACATGAAGTTTAAAAGTGAGACAATCATCAAGCCAGATACCAAGGTATTTAAAACAGGCAACCACTTTGAGTACTTGTCCTTGCATAGTTACAATATCTAAAACAGGCTCTGGAGTCTTTTTAGCTTTAGAAAAGAGCATTACTTTGGTTTAATCAACATTTAAAAGAAGCTTTAGTTCAGAGAGATGAGTCTGAATAATGTTAAAAACAGCCTGTAATTTAACACCAGCTTCCTGAATGGAGGAATGTATCATCCGCATAGAAATGTAAAGTAGCTTCATCCACATTTTCACCTAAACTGTTGATGTGGAGAATAAAGGTGGACCTAAAACAGAACCTTGAGGAACACCATTAGCAATGTTTAACCACTCAGAAGACAGCCCATCAAAGTGAACACATTGGGACCTTTCAGAGAGGTAGTTCACAAACCACCCACTGCATGGCTGGATATGCCAACTTTGACTCACCATGTAGGCCACGTTGTTGAGGCCCGGGTACTTCCTGTAGGTGGCGCTGTGGTCGGTGAGCAGCCGGTCTCTGTCGGTATCAGGAAGACTTCCTGGTCCGGGCTGAGACCTCCGACCCCGAGGAGAGCGCCTCCCCCTGGAGACAGAAAACTCATCAGGAGCGAGAAGAGAAAACTATCAAAAAACATATGTGGAAAACATTGTTAATATGATGAGGGGTTTGTGCGACCCTGACCTCCGGCGGGAGTCGGGGGGCGTGTGGGGGGTGTCGGCCTGCAGGATGCAGTCCATGTGGTCGTGGGCGGAGCTATAGAGCCGCTGTGCCACCGCGCTCTGAACCGGACCCTCCCCGAAGGCGTCCATGATGTCGTCCATGGACGGGAAATCGCACTGGCCCCGCCTCTTGGCGCGCTGACGCAGCTTGTTGCGGTGGTGCTCGATTTCTGACTTGTGTCGCAGCGCCACCTAAAGGACAACAAGGTGTTAGAACAGATTCATATGATGGTTGGGGGGGGGCGCTGGTTACTCTCACCTCTTGGCTGACCCTCTCTGTGAGGGAGGGGCTCAGGTGAGGCTGGGGGGGGCGCGGCTGCATGGCGATCAGCTGCACCTTGTTGTTGTTCTGACGCCTCGTCCCGTCAGACGAGCCGCGAGACAGACGGTCCACGTGATCGAAGATGGAGGACGAGGACAGCAGCTCGTCTGGAGCGCTGCCTGGGGGACAAAGACACTTTAGAGTCATGGGAATAAACAATTCATACAAATATACGAGTTACTGACGCTCCGAGAGGCATACACAAACTACTACTCGATAAGTGCAATGTGTAAGTAAACAGATGCAAAACGTCCCTTTTTTTATTGCAAAAATATATGTAAATAATATGTAAATTATATTTTTAATTATATTTTAAATAATATGTAAATATTATGTAATATCCAATAAATCTGTGAAAAATCTCCCAAATCTAATTGATATAATTCAAATTCATACAAACGTACCCATCTTGTGTCTCTGACCATTTTTGGGCGTCTTCCTGTGCTTCCCCTCGCTGGGCGTGGCCACGGCCCGCGTGCTCTCCTCCGCCGATTCCCTGCCGCTCGATTGGTCGCTGCCTAACGAGTCTCCGTCTGACGGGCTGAGCCTGACGAGGGACACCAGTTAACGCCATGCTTTATGTTAGGAAGACACTGAGTGTCCTCCTCCAACATGAGAGTAACGTGATAACAAAGGTATCAACTGTAGCTGTGACCATGACAGCATGTGTGATTACCTAGAAGAGCATCAGGACTGTTTGAGGCATATGATAGCTATGTGATTAACATGATGGTTCAGCCTCTATGGAGAGAGACATCAAGCATGCTCATTTCTGACGTGGAGCTAATCTGAAGTAAACATTGAATACTGCTTTCTATTCCTCCATCTTGTGACTGTGTAACTCCCTCTCTTGGATATCAGCATGTGAAGGACACTGTTCAGGAACTAGCTGATGCTCTGTATGTGATGACTCCTGTGAGAGGATCACAGATACATGGATCCTGAGATGAAGCTCGAGCCGGGGACCAGGGAGAGTTCTCTAACAGTCTATAACTCTGTTCTGCAGAACCTGAAGGTAACGTACCGGCCCCGGCGCCGGCTGGACCGTGGCACCTTGGTGGACGACCCTTTAGATTTGGGGGTGTTGAGGTCGCCTCCGTCAGAGGGCGTGGCCTCTTTGGTGGGGGGGGGCGGGCCGGGCTCCTGGATCACCATGATGTCATCCTTACTGTGCTGACCCAGGTGCAGCTTCGCAAAGTCAAAGCCTTTCACGCTGGGGGCCTGAAGCTGGGGGGGGGGGGACAGCTGTTAGTGAGGACCCCAGGGAGCAAAGACTCAAAGGTTTTATTGTCACATGCAGATATCTAGAGAAATGGAAATGAAATTCTTCTGACCTTTACAAGAACAGAAAATGAAATGAAATAATTTACATTAAGACAAAATTAAATATGGTTTATTGCGGTGATAACTATTTATATAAATAAGTAGATTTCAAGATACAAGCGGATGAATGTTTATGGATGTGCTTCACAGAGGTCTGATGGCCTGTGGGACAAGAACATGTTGTTGCTGGGGTGATGGGGGTCTTTTATAATCCTGAGGGCTTTCTTCTCTTATAATCAGGTAACCCCCCCTCACCTTCTGCCTCTGCTGGATGGTGTTGATGGCGTCCGGCTGGAACTCGAGCTTCTCGGAGCCGCAGAGCTTCCAGTAGAGCAGGACGATGATGAAGAGCGCCAGCAGCACCGGGACCAGAACCCCCACGATCAGCCAGACGCTGGAGGACTGGGTCTCTGCCGGGGGGGGGCGACAGCAGCTCCACCGCTGGGGGACACAAGTTCATCTTCAGGGTTATGAAAATGCATCAAAAAATATCCAAAGAAATCAAAAAATATTCAAAAAAATGTGCAAAATATCTTAGGAATGTAAAATAACTGAATTTATTTTATTTTTTTTATTTGAAAAACATCCCAAAAATATATTTAAAAAAAGATGAAAAATAATTTGGGAAAATATGTAATGTTTCAGTTCCATTGGAGAGTCTTGTGTTTCCTCACGCTGAGCCAGGGGTCTCTGGACGCGGTGCCCCAGCACGATGGCAGCTCTCTGCAGGTCCAGCCGGTTCAGGGTCAGCGAGGTGGTCTCAGCCAGGACCCGGTCCCCACCTGGACCCTCAACGAAGTAAAACACCTCCAGGGGGCGCTGCGGCCCCGAGAGCAGCGACACCCGCACCACCTGGCAGAAAGATGACATTACATCACATGTCATTTGTTAGACGCTTTTATCCAAAGCGACAAACATTCAGTTCAATCCCCTCAGGAGCACTTTGGGGTGAAGAGTCTCAGGGACACGACTGCTGACTGCAGTGGGGTTTGAACCTGTGCTCCATTCCACTGCGCCACAGGGACACAACGACATGCTGAGTGCAGAGGGGTTCCAACTTGCTACCCCCTGATTCAAAGTTCAGCGCACAATTCCACTGAGCCACAGCCTCCCTGAATACGATATACCTGGGTACTACAGGTACCTGTACACATAAACCTGTATACTATATGTCCCTGTATATATGTACCTGTATACACCTGTGTGTACCTGTATATATGTACCTGTATACACCTGTGTGTACCTGTATATATGTACCTGTATACACCTGTGTGTACCTGTATATATGTACCCGTATACACCTGTGTGTACCTGTATATATACACCCGTATACACCTGTGTGTACCTGTATATATGTACCTCTATACCCCTGTGTTACCTGCAGGCTGCTGTTCCCCGCGGCGCTCGCCCTCCTCCAGCGCCCCCTGCTGGGCACCTGCTGACTCTCCTCCAGCAGCAGAGCCAGGCGCCGCTCCAGACGGGCTTTAAAGCTGCGCTCGGACACCGTCTGCTCCTGCACGCCCAGCAGCACTGACACACACACACACACACACAAACCTCAGACACCTGCTCCACACATCACATGATACAGAACACCTGCTCCACATGTCACATGGTGCAGAACACCTGCTGGAACTCACCTGTCCGGACCCAGGTGGAGCGCAGGTGGTGAGACGTGTTCAGCTCGGGGTAATGGAACGCTGTGGACACATTTCAGACATTCAATAAACATGGAGCTGATAGCTTAGCATTGTTAGTGTGTGTGTGTGTGTGTGTGTGTGTGTCGTACGCTCAGCGATCTGCAGCGCGGGGAACCCGATGTAGAAGCTGAACTCCACCGGGCTGAGCTTCCTCAGGTGTTCGCTGACCTCCGACCCCAGCAGGAAGCCCTGCCCATCTCGCACCGCAAACGTGATGTCGACAGAAACCTTCGCCGCGGCGGGCCGAGAGACGGCCGTCGTGATGTTCAGCAGCTGGAGACACAGAGGTAGATCAGGTTAGTATAGCAGCCTCACCTGTACACAGCTCACCTGTACAGGGCCTCACCTGTACACAGCTCACCTGTACAGGGCCTCACCTGTACAGAGCTCACCTGTACACAGCTCACCTGTACAGAGCCTCACCTGTACACAGCTCACCTGTACAGAGCCTCACCTGTACACAGCTCACCTCTACAGAGCCTCACCTGTACAGAGCCTCACCTGTACACAGCTCACCTGTACAGAGCCTCACCTGTACAGAGCCTCACCTGTACAGAGCCTCACCTGTACAGAGCCTCACCTGTACAGAGCTCACCTGTACACAGCTCACCTGTACAGAGCCTCACCTGTACACATGCCTCACCTGTACACAGCTCACCTGTACAGAGCCTCACCTGTACAGAGCCTCACCTGTACAGAGCCTCACCTGTACACAGCTCACCTGTACAGAGCCTCGCCTGTACAGAGCCTCACCTGTACACAGCTCACCTGTACACAGCCTCACCTGTACACAGCCTCACCTGTACAGAGCCTCACCTATACACAGCTCACCTGTACAGAGCTCACCTGTATAGAGCTCACCTGTACACAGCCTCACCTGTACAGAGCCTCGCCTGTACAGAGCCTCACCTGTACACAGCTCACCTGTACACAGCCTCACCTGTACAGAGCCTCACCTATACACAGCTCACCTGTACAGAGCTCACCTGTACAGAGCCTCACCTGTACACAGCTCACCTGTACACAGCTCACCTGTACACAGCCTCACCTGTACAGAGCCTCACCTATACACAGCTCACCTGTACAGAGCCTCACCTGTACAGAGCCTCACCTATACACAGCTCACCTGTACAGAGCTCACCTGTATAGAGCTCACCTGTACAGAGCCTCACCTGTACAGAGCCTCACCTGTATAGAGCTCACCTGTACAGAGCCTCACCTGTACAGAGCCTCACCTGTACACAGCTCACCTGTACAGAGCCTCACCCGTACAGAGCCTCACCCGTACAGAGCCTCATCTGTACAGAGCCTCACCTGTACAGAGCCTCACCTGTACAGAGCCTCACCTGTACACAGCTCACCTGTACACAGCTCACCTGTACAGAGCCTCACCTGTACACAGCTCACCTGTACACAGCTCACCTGTACACAGCTCACCTGTACACAGCTCACCTGTACAGAGCCTCACCTGTACACAGCTCACCTGTACAGAGCCTCACCTGTACAGAGCCTCACCTGTACAGAGCTCACCTGTACAGAGCTCACCTGTACAGAGCCTCACCTGTACACAGCTCACCTGTACAGAGCCTCACCTGTACAGAGCCTCACCTGTACAGAGCCTCACCTGTACAGAGCCTCACCTGTACAGAGCCTCACCTATACAGAGCCTCACCTGTACACAGCTCACCTGTACAGAGCCTCACCTGTACACAGCTCACCTGTACAGAGCCTCACCTGTACAGAGCCTCACCTGTACAGAGCCTCACCTGTACAGAGCCTCACCTGTACACAGCTCACCTGTACAGAGCCTCACCTGTACAGAGCCTCACCTGTACAGAGCCTCACCTGTACAGAGCCTCGCCTGTACAGAGCCTCACCTGTACACAGCTCACCTGTACACAGGCTCACCTGTACACAGCCTCACCTGTACAGAGCCTCACCTATACAGAGCCTCACCTGTACACAGCTCATCTGTACAGAGCCTCGCCTGTACAGAGCCTCACCTGTACACAGCTCACCTGTACAGAGCCTCGCCTGTACAGAGCCTCACCTGTACACAGCTCACCTGTACACAGCCTCGCCTGTACAGAGCCTCACCTGTACACAGCCTCACCTGTACACAGCCTCACCTGTACAGAGCCTCACCTGTACAGAGCTCACCTGTATAGAGCTCACCTGTACAGAGCCTCACCTGTACAGAGCCTCACCTGTATAGAGCTCACCTGTACAGAGCCTCACCTGTACAGAGCCTCACCTGTACACAGCTCACCTGTACAGAGCCTCACCCGTACAGAGCCTCACCCGTACAGAGCCTCATCTGTACAGAGCCTCACCTGTACAGAGCCTCACCTGTACAGAGCCTCACCTGTACACAGCTCACCTGTACACAGCTCACCTGTACAGAGCCTCACCTGTACACAGCTCACCTGTACACAGCTCACCTGTACACAGCTCACCTGTACAGAGCTCACCTGTACAGAGCCTCACCTGTACACAGCTCACCTGTACAGAGCCTCACCTGTACACAGCTCACCTGTACAGAGCTCACCTGTACAGAGCCTCACCTGTACACAGCTCACCTGTACACAGCTCACCTGTACAGAGCCTCACCTGTATAGAGCTCACCTGTACAGTGCCTCACCTGTACAGAGCCTCACCTGTACAGAGCCTCACCTGTACACAGCCTCACCTGTACACAGCTCACCTGTACACAGCTCACCTGTACAGAGCCTCACCTGTACGGAGATGTTCCCTCACCTGTACACAGCTCACCTGTACGGAGATGTTCCCCGCCTCCTGGTGGCGCCGGCGGGTCTCGGTGTAGGCCAGAACCAGGCCTCTCTCGACCCTCTGGCTGAAGCTGCAGACCCGGACGTCCACGTGTTCGGGGACGAACTGCAGCACCGAGTGGACCTGGTACCGGAGGTCCGGCTCGCTGAACAGAGGCGCCACGGCGGGGACAGGTCCGGAACCGCGGGGGGCCCGGCGGAGCGCCGAGACCACCGACACCGCCGTGAAGATCAGAGGCCCGGACACCACCCGGAAGGCAAAACTGGACGGGGTTCTGAGGAACTGAGAGAGGAGGCCAAAGATCAATTAACCAGTAACCCTAACGGAACAGAACCGGATCAAAGTGGACCTCTGAGTGTCAGCTGTTGAGGACCAGGTTTACCTGCAGCTCCACGGATCGATTGAACTCTCTCTTCAGAAGATCTCTGACGGCGCTGAAGCCTGATGAGGATCCTTTGGAGCTCACTGCAGGAAACAGGGAGAGGAAACTGAAACACTGCCAGAACCAGAACCAGATCAGAATCCCTTTTTCGTCCAGCAGAGGGGAAATTTACATAGTTATATTACTCACCGACTCGGACCAGGTACATCTCCGGCTTGGTGACGTTGCAGAGGTACTGCCTGGTGGGGGGGGGTCTCTCTGGGTGTGGTGACAGGGGGGGCTCTGGTCAGGCTGATGGCGGTGCTCTGGGTGGTTGTTGTCCCCTTGGTGGTGGTGGTCCTCCTGGTTGTTGTGGTCCCCTTGGTTGTTGTGGTTGTTGCCTTGGTGGTTGTGGGGGGCCCCTTCAGTGGTTTCTCAGTGACCGTGGGGGGTCTCTCTGGTCTGTCGGGGCGGGTGGGCGGTCCCAGCGGGGGGGGGGGAGGCACCCGGCCCGTGGTGTTGGACGGGGGTCGAGGACGGGTTCTACCTGGAATCGAGGCTCTATCTCTGGGTTGTGGAGCAGAAGTGGTTCTGACGGTGGGGATTGGTGGGTTCTCCTCAGGTGTGAAGGTGGGTGGGAGTGTGAGGGGAGGGATGGGAGGAGAACCAGAGGTCAGGGTGGTGGGAGGGTGGGGGGTGAGGGTTGTAGTGGGAGCGATGTGGGAGTCCCGCCCCCTCTCCCTCTCCCTGGCCTGCAGGTTGGTGTAATACTCCAGGCTGTTCATGTCGGGCAGCAGCAGCTCTGTGGGCTCCAGGGGGGTCAGGTCCAGGTCGTAGTCCTCGTCCCAGGAGGGGAACAGGTCCGGGGGGGAGGGGCGGGTCTGCAGGGGGGCGGTGGGGGAGGAGGGGGAGAGGGGGAGGGTGGACCGGGACGGGAAGTCACTGTCGTAGGAGACCCAGACCCCCCCATGGTGAGACATCTGTCAATCAAACATAAACGTAAACAGTGGGCTGAGATTGGTCAATCAAAGTAGACACACGGCCAAAAGGCAGTTTTGTTGAATTCTGATTGGTTGAAGGATTAAAGAAACTTCGGGTTTTGTAAAGACTTAAAATTACATTTGGATTAAAAGTCAAAGTTTGGAAAAGACTCAGAAATGTCTCTGAACTGACTGAGACTCACCTGGTCCTCGGGGTGGGGGCTGGATAGCTCCTCCCCCTCCGGCACCATGAAGGACAGGGTCTCCAGGTAGTCCCCGGACCCCCAGGCCTCCTCCAGGGAGGGGCCGTGCTCCCAGGGCGGGGGGGGGGTGAGGGAGGGCTGGATGTGGGGGGGCGGGAGGCTGGGGGACAGCAGGTCTGGAGGTCTCAGCAGGAGGTGGATCCCCTGAGCTCCAGAGTCCTGGTCCGAGGGGGGCGGAGAATCAAACGTCCGGTTCAAGTCCTGCATACCTGGGGGACAACATCATATTTATCAATGTATTGAACATGTTAGAATCAAAACAAACAATAATAATAATTACAACGAAGAGAAGCTAAATTAAAAAATTGAAAATTGAAAAAACGTTCAAGGTTTAAAAGAGGCAAGAAGAAGCCTCAAACGGTTTCTGGTCCCTCTAGCGTACCCGATCCGAACTGAGACCTGAGACCCTGATCCAGTTTGAAGTAACACCAGCGTACTTTTAAGAGCCCCCCCCCTGACACATTACCTGCGGCAGGTGAGCTGGGTGTCACCATGGAAACCAGCGTGCCGAACACCAGCAGCATCAGGCCCGCGGAGCAGGTTCTGATTCTGGACCCCATGCTGGAGCCCGGGGGGGGTCTCAGGGGCCATCGGGGTCTGAAGCCACTGCAAGGGGAAATACACGTCAAGAAACACAACAAATAATAATAACAATAATAATTCAATTAAAATACAAAATGTTGATAAAACAAGAAGAACTTCAAAATAAAACGCTGCACAGGAAGCGGACCCTTTAAGAGTCCTCCATACATTCATACATACATATACATACATACATACATACATATACATATACATATACATACATACATACTGTAATGGCCAATTGTCCAAAGAAAATGAATGCTCAAAGGCCACTTAGTCTAGGAGGCGAGCTCGAGTATTGACTCAAGAAACCAGATACCTTGCTTGTTCCATTCAGGTGCTTTATTGAAAGGTTCCATCAGCTGGCGGCCCACTGCCGACGTGCAACGTTTGCACGGTATTTAAAACAAATAAACAAACAAGATTCCTGGTCATACGGATGTGTGCGGTCAAAAACTTTTTCCAACTTCCTCTCTAGACTTCCTGCTGTGTCATGCTGGCAGCGTCATTTATACCTGAGCACGCCCCTCCTATTGCTTTGTATAAATAATAACAAACATAAACTAGAGCTGTCCATAAGCAAGATGACACGTTACAAAAACAGTATAATAGCAATTCATAATTATTCAGCTCATTTAAGTTAAATTAAAGAATTTCAATTGGCTCACAAAACCATAATTCATTACCATAAAATAATGTGCCTAAATGGCTCTTACAATTCCGGCCCCTAATTATAAGGCGGGAAGACTTATAATTATAAATAATAACAAGAGCCATTTCCAAACTAACATATGGCTAATAATAGCTCAACTATACTCAACAAACAGCGTTTGCATTTACCTTTGGGGGAGGAATCCACCTACACCCCTTGACATGGGTTTTCCATAAACAAACTAAATATACGTATTTTATGTACATTTTTTTTTGTAAAGGCAAAATCAAGTGTCCTATTCACAAATGAGGCAAAGTCTTTGCACAGGCCTCTCCAAAGTACTGGATTTTGTTTTAACCAGTACTCTACGAACCAGTCCTTTAGAGTCTGTGATGGTCTGCACGACTCTTCCCAGAAGCCACGAGCTCCGAGGGGCGTTGTCGTCCAGGATCATGACAATGTGCCCTGGTGCTAGATTCTGCTTCACTTTAGTCCCTTTTGGTAAGGTGAAAGCCTCTTGAGGTGCACAAGGACATGAGGTCTTTGCCCAGGGCAATGGCTTCAGAGTCACCACTGACCGACTTTAAACAGTCATCAACGTAAAAGTTCCTCAGAACTGTCTCTACGGCCCGAGTTGTTGCCGCAGTCCTGTTTTCTTCTGCTGCTCTTCTTAAGGCAAAGTTAGCACAGCTGGCAGACGAGGTGGCGCCGAAAATGTGTACAACCATTTTGTAATCAACCATTTTTTGTGTGAGGTCTCTATTAGACCACCACAAAAGGCGTAGGAGGTCCGTATCCTCTTCTGGGACTCTGACTTGGTGGTACATGGCTTCTATGTCTGCCATCATTGCAACATGCTCTTGTCTAAAACGTGTCAGGACTCCGATGAGGGAGCTTGTAAGGTCAGGACCCTGAAGCGATTCGTTATTGATTGAAGTTCCATAGAAACTTGCATCACAGTCAAAGACCACCAGGAGTTTTTTCTTTTGTGGGTGGTACACACCATGGTGTGGGATATACCACACTCTGTCGTCTTGCCAGCTCAGTTGTGTCTCTGGCACCTTAACTGCATATCCCTTAATTAGCAGGTCACTAATACAGTCTGTGTATTCCTGGTGGAATTCTGGTTTTTTGGTGAGTCTCTTCTTTAGGTTAATTGCTCTCTGCACTGCAGCATACTTATTGTTTGGCAAGCTGACCAATGATGTCTTTGTAGGTAGATTGATGTAATAAAGTCCTTCAGCATGATGGATTGAGCTGGACACAGAGCTGATGAATTGTTTGTCTCGTGACATTTCCAGTTTGTCGCTGTAGCAATGCTCAGGAAAGTCTGCATTGTATTGCTGTATGAGTAGCCTTTCCACAGTCTCTACTGCAATCCGGTTGATTGTGACTTGGTGCTGCTCACCGTCCTCTGGCACACTGTCTTCTTGTTCTTTAAGTGGGCCATTAATAGTCCAGCCAAGGACCGTCTTTACGGCATATGGGCCGTTGTTCTGACTGTGAATGACTTTCCATGGCTCGAAAGCTTCATACACGTCATTTCCAATTAGGAGTCCTATCTCAGATGCACGGCAGCTCTACTTCCAGGAGGTGTGGCCATTTTTCAATGTCTTTCTGAAGAGGAATATGATCCTTTGTTACTGGAATGCTCTTTTGCGTGAAAACCTTTTTTAAGCTGATAAACTTTTCTTCTTTGATTCCACAGACCTCCAAATCTCTCAGCAGAGAACTTTTCACTTGTTTGGTTGAGCTCATTGTTGTTAGGACAAGCTGCGCTCCTTTTCCCTGCAGGTTTAGCTGCCTTGCTAAAGAGTCTGTGCAAAATGTTGCAGAGCTCCCAGGGTCCACGAAGGCGTAGGTTTTCACAAGCTTGCTTCCTGTCTTTGCTTTGATGTAGACCGGAAGAATCGCAAGAACACATCTATCTCCGGCCCCTTCACAGGTAGTAGTCTCCTGGTTTAAGCTCACCAGTGCACTTGAAACTACTGTGCTGTCTGACCTGGCCACCTCTTGGCTTTCTGCACGTGCATGATTGGAAACATTGTCCATTCTATGAATGTGCAGCAAGCTTGGGTGTCTTTCTGAACATGTTTGGCATGTCATTCTCTTTTTGCAGTCTTTACTCACGTGCCCTTGAACTAGGCATCCAAAACATAGTCCAGATTTCCATATAAAATCCACCTTGTCTTTATGAGCTTTTTCTGCAATCTGATGGCACTCCAATAGTGCGTGGTCCCTTTTGCAGAACAAACATGGCTTCATGAAGGCAACATTACTTGACGTCCTGCTATTCACTGTCAGAGGTTTGCAATGATCTTCCTCTGTTGATGTGGCCACACTGGTTGCAAAGATGCTTCCTTTAATCCTTTCACTCCTGGTATTTTTCTCCATTTGTAAAACGTTCCTGCTTTTCGCTTCGGCAGCAGATCCCTGCAGGTCACCAAAGAGAGGGTCGGCCAGGATTTTGGCTTGTTTATCCACAAAGTCGACCAAGTCTTTGAATCTCACTCTTCTCTGGCTCCTTTCTTGGATCTTGAATGCCAGCACCTTCCATCTTTCTATGAATTTATAGGGTAACTTCGAGACGATAACTCTCATATTTGTAGGGTTATCCAGCTCCTCCATGTAATTCACATCCTCCAGGGCGTTTCTGCAATTTAAAAGGAATAGGGAAAACTTGTTGAGTGTTTGTGAGTCCTCTGGTTTTATTTGCGGCCATTTTAGCACCTTTTCCATCAAAGCGGTGGCAATCTTCAGTGGGTTGCCGTAGCGGTCTTCCAACATGTCCATGGCTCTCTGAAAACCACGGTCGGGGGCCATATGCTGGCAGCTTTTTACAATGTCTTTGGGATCACCTCTTGTATACTGTTCCAGAAAGTACATCTTATCTGCAGCATTGTCTGTTCTGGAGCTGACTGTGTGTTGGAATGCCTTAAGAAAAGATCTGAAGTCGAGCAAGTCACCATAAAAAACAGGAAGATCACGCTGTGGGAGAAGGGCGAGCTGCTGATGTTTCACAAGCATTTCTGTTATATCAGTCTGCTTCTTGATTACTTTGCATATGTCCTTTTCATAGTCACTTTGTCGCTGATGTGCCCCACTGGCTAATGTACTTGAGTCCAGAGCCTTTGGTGCTTTAGGTCTAACTCCAAGTGCTGAAATAGACCTATCTGATGGGTTTACATGACTGCTTGGGATTAGTGGATGGCTGTGTCCTGCTTGCTCTTGTGTGTCTTCTTTCTGCTGTGTGTTTGCATTGTCCAAATACGTGTTCATTGCATCGCTCTTATCCTGTGCGTCATACTCTTCATATATTTTAATTTTAGCATTTGACACTGCTAAGGCTGTTTTAATTTTCAGCTCTTCTTTCTCAGCCCGAAGATGTGCCTCCTTAACTGCCAAGGCTTGACTTTGCTTTAGCGAGGCAGCCTTGGCTTCCAAAGCTGCACGCTTTACTTCCTCTCTTAGTCGTGCTGAGGATGCTGTTGAAGCGGATGAAGCCCTGCTAGCTCTACTGGATCTTGACACCACAGATACACTGTCCTTATGAGAAACATCATCGTTGCAGGCTTGTGGTATTTCTTTGCAATGCTCCTCACAATTAATCCACATATCAGATTATTTAATAAAGTCGTGAAACCTCTGAGATTTAGGCTCAAACCAGCTCTCTTGATCATGGCTCTTTTCTTCTTCGTCCATAAAAAGCACAACTGAGCAGTTACAGTCTTTAAACTCTTCAAAGATTACCTTGAAAAGTCTCATATTTGAGATAACTTCCATCAAGTTACAGGTGTTGCCCATTAAAGGCTCAACTTCATTCATTTTGGCAGTGAGTTGTCTTAATTTACCTCTCCTTGCATTGATGCAGAGCTGTAGCCGCTGCTCCATGGCCTTTTCTGTTGGTTTTGCTGCCCTCTTGTGGGCGTCGACCGTAAATGCACCCTCAGTGGCGCTGTCCTCCGACATTATTCAGCCGGTTTGGCTGAACAAAAGACAACAGCTGTTTTACCAAGTGGCTCGAACTCCAATGAAAGGCATGCAGAGTAGCGTGACAGCCTGCAGTCCATGTCCACACGGTAGAGGATAATCCAAATGGTCCTTTGCCCCAGTAGCCACGATCAGATCCACTTTGTTTCTGCCGCAGCTCCAGTAGCACGATCAGATCCACATCCGACAATTCCAGTGATAGTAGTTTCCTACACGCTAGTAATCCTCACGACGTTGTCGGAAGTTTTTGACTTAATGTAATGGCCAATTGTCCAAAGAAAATGAATGCTCAAAGGCCACTTAGTCTAGGAGGCGAGCTCGAGTATTGACTCAAGAAACCAGATACCTTGCTTGTTCCATTCAGGTGCTTTATTGAAAGGTTCCATCAGCTGGCGGCCCACTGCCGACGTGCAACGTTTGCACGGTATTTAAAACAAATAAACAAACAAGATTCCTGGTCATACGGATGTGTGCGGTCAAAAACTTTTTCCAACTTCCTCTCTAGACTTCCTGCTGTGTCATGCTGGCAGCGTCATTTATACCTGAGCACGCCCCTCCTATTGCTTTGTATAAATAATAACAAACATAAACTAGAGCTGTCCATAAGCAAGATGACACGTTACAAAAACAGTATAATAGCAATTCATAATTATTCAGCTCATTTAAGTTAAATTAAAGAATTTCAATTGGCTCACAAAACCATAATTCATTACCATAAAATAATGTGCCTAAATGGCTCTTACACATACATTCATACATACATACATACATACATACTACATACATACATACATACATACATACATACATACATTCATACATACATACATACATTCATACATACATACATAAATACATAAATACATACATACATACATACATACATAAATACATACATACATACATACATACATAAATACATACATACATACATACATACATACATACATTCATACATACATACATACATACATAAATACATACATACATAAATACATACATACATACATTCATACATACATACATACTACATACATACATACATACATACATACATACATACATTCATACATACATACATACATACATACATTCATACATACATACATACATACATACATACATACATACATACATTCATACATACATACATACTACATACATACATTCATACATACATACTACATACATACATACATACATACATACATACATACATACATTCATACATACATACATACATTCATACATACATACATACATACATACATACATACATACATACATTCATACATACATACTACATACATACATACATACTACATACATACATACATTCATACATACATACATACATACATTCATACCTACATACATACATTACATACATACATACATTCATACATACATACATACATACATACATTCATACATACATACATACATACATACATTACATACATACATTCATACATACATACATATACATACATACATTCATACATACATACATACATACATACATACATACATACATACATACATACATACATTCATACATACATACATTACATACATACATACATACATACATATACATACATACATACATTACATACATACATACATACATACATACATTCATACATACATTCATACATACATACATACATACATACATACATACATATACATACATACATACATACATACATACATACATACATACATATACATACATACATTCATACATACATACATACATACATACATACATACATACATACATACATACATACATACATACATACATACATACATACATTCATACATACATACATACATACATTCATACATACATACATTCATACATACATACATACATTCATACATACATACATACATATACATACATACATACATTCATACATACATACATACATACATACATACATACATTCATACATACATACATTCATACATACATTCATACATACATTCATACATACATACATACATACATACATTCATACATACATACATTCATACATACATACATACATATACATACATACATTCATACATACATACATTCATACATACATACATACATGTATGTAAGCCCTTGATTAGTCTCTGTGTGTCATTCAAGCTCGGGATAACCTCAGCTCAGGTGAGGTAAAGGACTCTCTGAGTGTTTAGATAGTTCACTTAGTCTAAGTTCTCAGTGGGTCTCAAACGGTGTGGTCACCATTTATGTAAACACATATTTCCATTTGAGAGGGTAGTGATTGGTCTAATGGAGAGTGAGGTGGGCTGAAGATCGGAAGGCTGTGAGTTCAAATCCCGCCAGGAACACCACCACTAGTGTGCCCTTGAGTAAGGCACTTAGCCCTTAGTTACTCCAGGGAGAATGTCCCTGTAATCGGTCATTATAAGTCGCTTTGGATAAAAGCGTCAGCTAAATGAAATGTAATGTGATTAGTCAAATATGCATGAATAAATAAATAAAAAGTTAACTAGGTGAAAAAAGGTAAGATACACTTTTAAAACTTGTTGAGAGAAAACTAGTCTTTGCTGCTGCCTCAAAGAGGAGCAGGGGGAGAGGAGGGAGAGGGGGGAGAGGAGGAGAGGAGGAGAGGGAGGAGCGGAGGTGAGAGATTG